>NC_136852.1:40903265-41118265 GCF_951799975.1 Gobius niger | reverse complement strand
CGTTTGTAACTCTGTCCAGTGTAAATGTTGTGGAGGCTGACGTCTGGGATGGTTCTCTCGGCGGCGATGACGGCTCTCGTTTGGGGCTGAGGTCACTCTTGGCAGGTAGAGAATCTCGGAGGCGCTATTTCGGGCCACAACAGGTGCTTTCCCGATCAGTCTGTCTGTCAGCGCCGCCGGCTCGGAGGAACAAGTCATCACCAAAGCTGCACGCGAGCCTACGAGCGATGACGAGGACTGGGATTGAGATTTCATTTTCACTCGGTTGAGATTCAGTTTCCCCAGTACATTTCGAACACACAAAAACGAAATCAACCTTGTCTATAGCATGCTGTTCATCATAAGCTCCTCCTGAGCTCCCATGTAAAGTCAGGTCCATAAATATTGGGACATTGACTCATTTCTTATGTTCTTGCCCTTTTAAAACACCACAATGGATTTGAAATAAAACTGAAAAATGTGTAGTGGAACTGCAGACCATCAGCTTTAATTTGAGGCTATTTACATGAACATGAACGATGTAGGAATTACAACCGTTTGTATGTGTGACTCCCACATTTCAAGGGACCAAAAGTAATGGGACAAAGTAACAACTTTTCCTTTTTAATATTTGGTTAGTCAATTCCAGCCTGAAGTCTAGAAGGCACAGACGTCACCAGACTCTGGGTTTCATCCCTGGTGATGCTCTGCCAGGCCTCTAATGTAAATGTCTTCGGTTCCTGCTTGTCATTGAGACATTTTCCCTTCAGTTTGGTCTTCAGACAGTGAAATGCAGCTCAGTTGGATTCATGTCAGGTGACTGACTTGGCCAATGAATAACATTTCGCTTCTTTGCCTTAAAAAGCTCTTTGGAGGCTTTGGCAGTAGCTTTGGGTCATTGTCCATCTGCACTGTGAAGCGGCGTCCCAGCATTTGGCTGAATATGAGCTCATAATATTGCCCCAAACACTTCAGAATTCATCCTGCTGCTTTTGTCAACAGTCACATCATCAGTAAATACAAAGGAACCAGTTCCATTGGCCCAAACAAGCCCATGCCATGATGCTGCACCACCATGTTTCACTGATGAGGTGGGATGTTTTCAATCATGAGCAGTTCCTTTCTTTCTCCAGACTTTTCTCTTTTCCCATCACTCTGGTACAAGTTGATCTTTGTCTCATCTATCCTCGGATGTTGTTCCAGAACTGTTAAGGCTTTTTTTTTTAGATGTTTTTTGGCAAACTCTAATCAGCCTCCTGTTTTTGAGGCTCACCAGTGGTTTACACCTCGTGGT
Organism: Gobius niger; assembly: GCF_951799975.1. NCBI lineage: Eukaryota > Metazoa > Chordata > Actinopteri > Gobiiformes > Gobiidae > Gobius > Gobius niger. The sequence continues at coordinate 41,116,992 of NC_136852.1, read as the reverse complement.
TAATCGTCTGTATTCTCTCTGGTGAAGTCTTCTCTTGATTGTTGACTTGGACACACATACACCACCTCCTGGAGAGTGTTTTGTCCCATTACTTCTGGTCCCTTGAAACGTGGGAGGCTCACTTAAAACCGCTTGTAATTCCTACACCATGCATCCGATTTGGATGTAAATACTCTCAAATGAAAGCTGAAAGCCCGCAGGTTATGTATATCTTTTGTGTATCATATGAAATCCTTTGTGGGGGTTTATAGAGCCTAAAATATAAGAATTGAGTCGATGTCCCAGTATTATGGACCTGACTGCATAAATGCTTTCCTCACCTCTCCACAAAGGCGCGACTGGGCAGTTATTCCAGAGACAATCTGAGCGGCCACTTTTGGGAAACGCCCTGATCACAATGAGGACATTTCTGCCTTTTGTGGAGGAATCTGTCAAAAGCTTTATTCCAGCTGTTCCTCTTTGACCTAGGACAGGCAAATCTGGCGAATGCTCCAGCTTGATCCACTTTGGCAAAGGTTTCCTCTCACATTATGCCCTGCACAGCCACGTCCAATTCAACCGATGAGACCCAAAGACTCCAAGTTCATTGTTGTCGCCCGTTACGACGACATGAGGAAAACCCCACAGGCTCGATCTAAAAGGCGGGTGTGCTTTTGACCCGGATCAGCCACAGTCCGCGAAGGCTCTCTGTGTGTGTGAGATTTATGGGGCGAGGGTTTGGAGGAGCGGGGCCCGGGGTCCTGTTTCAGGCGCGGGACACTTCAGAGGCACGGTTATGATTATTATGATCTCAGTCCAGAGCCAGGTCTGACCCCGCAGGTCTTCACCTCCGGCGCTGGGGGTGACCGTGAGAAAAGAGGCGCAAGCACTGCTTTAAGAGGAGACACTGCAGGCAAAACTCAATTTTTTCAGTTTTCAGGTTTTGGGCCAAATTGGTCTCTGAACATATAAGCTTTCACCCGGAAACAGAAAATATGCCTAATCTTCACAATAACATGTTCAAATATTGCGCTGATTCAATGTTCCCCCATAGACGTATATGGGACAATGCAATTTCAAGGGCCTTTTTCTCAAAACACATTTTTCTGTCATTGTGGCGACACTATGTCCACGTCAGTCGGACCAAAAGACTTCAAATTTTCCAGCCTTGGACTGAACAATATTTGGAAGATTTTTTCAGAGGGATTTTTTATTATCTAATCCCTAGCCCCATTTATTGAGCTTTGAATGTCAAAAAATGAGGCGAAAATTACATTTTTACACATTTTTCCACTAAAAAACAGCTTATTTTAAAACTAAACAAGAAATCCAAAATCCCCTCTGAAAAAGTCTTGGTAACTCATTTATCAATAAAATGAAACCATAAATTTGAATGTAGCTCTATCCATTATTCAGATTTCGTCGCCGAAAACATGTGAAATTTGGGGCATTTTTAGGCATAAAACACCTTGTTCTTATATGAAAAAACTTGCCATGTATTTTCTTTTCACATTTATGCCAGTAATCGACAGCAAAAGTTTCAAATTGATATCTGTAAATTTAAATTTTTTCCCTATTCACCTGCAGTGTCTCGCCTTCTGCAAATGAAAACAATTTCAACACAAAACAGAAAAAAAGGTTTAAACAGTGTCAGTGAAGCTCGTAGCTCCACAGGCAGATCGTCCCGGAGCCGAGGAGGACCGGCCACTGAAGAAGAACGGCCACTCCTTTGGTCCTGGTGTTGTCCTGAAGACCACTGGGCTGATGCGCCACGAGCACTTCACATAGATAGGAAGGTGCAAGTCCATGAATAGATTTGAAAACAAACATTACAAGATTAAAATTAACCCCAGCATGTACTGGAGCCGGTGCAGGGAGCGCACTACACTACTTTATTGTCCCACGTAGCCCTTGAGGCATTCATGTACCCCCTAATGTAACTCGAGGACCCTGCCAAAAGTTTTACACAGCGAGCAACTAAACATAGATTATCCAGTGCATAGTAGAGTAGCCCGGCTGGAGGATTCACCTATTGCTGGGTTTCAGGTGACATCATAGAGCTCTAAAGGCCTGTAATATTATATAGAGATACAATTATTTTGTTTTTGAGGACATTTCTGGTCTTGTACAGAGAACTCATGCACCCATTGACTGATATTAATGACCATTCACTAGCAAGGACCACTTGATTAAGATTTCATTCACAAGGTTGTAGTGTGGATGAACCCAGCTCTTCGGGACCCCCCCCCCCCCTTCTAAGCAGGAGAGTCATTGCTGAAATGGAACAGACGTGAAGGGAGGGAGGGTTGGGTCGACAGTTTCAAACAAACTGAGATGACGAGGCTTGGCGTATAATGGCCCGTGAGGAATTAGAGGCGTGGCTAGGTGAAAGCTAGAGAGGTTGGTGTGGTCCTGCTCCTGGACGCCTTTTGAAAGCGTAATGCAGTTAATAGGAAAAACTGGCTCCTCCCCCTCACTGGGTCCGGAGACATCATCACATTCTAGAACCCGCAACCCAGAAATTAATGTCTTTGGTTGACGGTAGAAACCAGAGAAAACCCATCCGGACACAGGGAGAGAAACATGCAAAACTCCACACACCTGGAATCGAACCCGGGACCTTCTTGGTGGCTTGGCTTTTACAGCGACAAAGCAATCTAGATTCCCAAATAGTTTTTTTTGCATAGGGCGGCACTTTGGGGCAGCTGTTAGTGCTTGGGTTTGCATGTTGTCTGTTTATGTACAATAGGTAGATCCTCCAGCCAGGTGTTTCTGACCTTCTGGCTCCACATCTGGAGATGGGTGTCGGCCTACACTGGCTGCTCTCTGCTCCTGCGACTTGCCCCAGCGGCGTCGAGGACGGGTCAAACGCAGAGAATGAATAAAAGACTTTCTGATGGTTGCTATGGCCCAGCCCAAGTTAGCCGCCATGCACTGCAAAAATATCAAGCATTGGCTTAAATGACTTGAACTGAGGAAATGCATCTTGTTTTGAGCGGTTTTCACTCATTTAGACACTTTTCCTGATCGGACCAAGTTTACTTTGCTTGTTTGAGGACATTTCAGACCAGTTCAAGGGTAAATTGCCAATGAGATGAGACCAATTTTCTTTCCCCATTGGCAAAGAAAATGACCTGAAATAAGGACGAAATGTATCGAAACGAGTCAGAAACATCTCAGAACAAGTGAAATAATCTAGGACAAATGCCCAAGAACTTCTAAACTAGTCAAAACAGCTAAAATTTGGATTATTATGCTCAAATTGAGATGTTTATACTGATCTAGTTAATTACTTTTTGCAGTGTGCCGCCTTGTCCAGGATGAATGATGTGAGTGAATCAGTGGTGGTGGTTTATTGGCAGGTGAAAAGCGCTGTACAGCGTCCCTTCCACTTCCTAGAGGCTCAGCCCCTGGACTTGTGGAGGATCTGTCCCGTCACTAATGTTGAAAGAGTTGTGGTCTGTGGTGTTTTGAATCCGCTTGTCTCTCCTGTGTGTGTGCTCAGGCGTCCTGGAGCTGTTCGCCGTGTCTCAGGGCGTCATCGGGATCAGAGGAGTCCACAGCAACCGCTTCTTAGCCATGAACCAGCGAGGACGACTGCACGCTCAGGTCAGAGACGTCACGGCCTCCTGCAGTCATCGTTGGGTTTCCTCGTTCCCCCACTGGAAAAGTAACCTGTTGTTGCTGCGCTGCTTTAGCATGAAAAGTATTAACACAGTAGATGGGATAAAGGGAATGTTATAGGCACTGTGTTTTAAGACCTGAAAAAGGAAAAAGGTAGAATTCAGTGTTAATTTTGACAACATATTTTAATTTAGTCTTAGTCTTTTGACGAAAATGTAATTCGATTTTAGTCTAGTTTTAGTCAAAAAATTATCTTCAATTTTAGTCTAGTTTTAGTCGACTAAAATTGCATATCAATTTAGTCGGCTAAATTTAAGACTAATTTAGTCGACTTTGCATTGATAATATTCATTATAATCATATTTAATCTTGTTCCTCTGCTTCCTGTTTCTGCTCCACATGAACAAAGCTCAGAGCTGATCCTTTGGCAGTGAATTTACATGATCTGAGGCTCTTTCAGACGCTCAATAGAAATTTGGATGATTTTAGTCTCTCCTTTTCATTTTTATTTAGTCTTATTTTAATCGACTAAAATATCTGGACATTTTAGTCACAGTTTTAGTCTCATGAAAAACTTTTAATTTAGTTTTAGTCCAATTTTAGTCGTCAAAAATAACACTTTGACTAAAATTAAGACAAAATATTTTAGTCGACAAAATTAACACTGTATCGAATTACAGCAATTTAAATGTTCAGCTGCAGCTCTGTCATGGTTTAAGTCCTGCCTGGAGGGTAGAGAACAATGTGTGAAAGTGGGTAGCGTTAAAATGCACCCTGAGTCACAATGACTTAAGAGTGCCTCAAGGGTCAGGCCTTGGACCGTTGCTGTTTTTAATGTATATAAATGATCTCCCAGATTGCTGTCAGGGTGTAAATTGCCATCTTTATGCTGATGACACAGTTATTCATGTGTCAGCATAAACATCTGCGCTGTCTGGGCAGCAGTTAACACAGGCTTTACTTAACATCTCAAGATGGCTTCAGCTGTCCCTTTAAATGTAAAGAAAACATTCTCAATGTGTTTCTCCATCAGCCAGAGGTCCCCTGACAGCACCTTAGAGGTTCCGTTAGAACATGAACCCATTCTGGAGGTTCATGAAACAAAATACTTGGGCATAATCTTAGATAAACGCCTTAAGTTTCAAAGTCAAGTCACTAACGTCTGCAGGAAAGTCAAATCAAATCTGAACTGTTTTCGTTTTATAAGAAGAGAGTTGTCACACCACGCGGCTTTATTGTATAAGCGTGCAATAGTGTTTTCACACCTGTCATACTGCATTACAGCAGGTCACAAACATCAGCGTCCACTCTGAGACCAGTCACTTCTGTGTATAAATGGGCAAATAAGATATTTGATATTTTATTATACTGAAATTGACTTTTACATGTCTGAACAATTGTGTGTCACCACTGTTCTCTGGCCTCATGGTGAGGGGTCAGGGGTCAGGGTTCTCTCAGACCTTCCACCAGAGCCTCAGTTAGCGGGGATTGTAGCTCCCAAAGTTTAGAAACTCTTTTGGTCAGTCTAGCTTCTCCTTCAGAGGGACGACACTGTGGAACTCTCTCCCCACTGCTCTGAACCGGCAGACTAATATTAACATCTTTACCAGAGGCTCAAACAGTGGCTCAAATCAGGCCAAAGGTGTTCACATGTGTAAAATGTGCCTTGTCTTGTGTTTTAGCTTTGAAACCTAAAAGCCCCCTATGGAGAGGCGTTGAAAATGAGTGCTATAACACATAAACAATGCATCTGGTTCGTCCAGTGTAATTGCTATGTCCATATTAAAGGTCCTATATCATGCAAAATCGACTTTTTAGAGCTTTTAGCCATGTTGTTATGCTATTTCCTTATCAAAAAAAAAAAACAGAGTGGTTTGTGGCTTCATTCACGCAGCTCTCAGTAATCCTCCTGAATCCTGCTCTCTGAGCAGCTGCTCCTCCCTCTCCTGGTGATCGACTGAGTGTTCAGTTGTAACAGCGGAACGGAAGTGCTCAGCGTCTGTAATGTAATGTCTTACAGCCTGATTTTATTTTGTAAAACAGCTTTTTCATTATTTCTGTTGTAAGAGAGAAACAAAGAGAAAAAAAAAGGAAAAAGAAAAAAAAAGGATGTGCCCGAGGTGTTTCCAGGTCAGCTGAGGCCAAAACAAACACATCCCCTGAGCGTCTGAACAGATCAGTCATGTTTGCGCTGCAGCTGAAGATGGAGCTCGTTGTAACTGGACACACCTGTTCTTTATTCTTACCTAACGATAATGTCACGGAGAAAAAGAAGCGCGTTTGGCTACGTGGACGGGAGTTTATTCAACCTTTTTCAAGAAGAGGCCACTCGAAGTTGTTTTTTTCTCCGGGATTCAGCGACTATCACCAAAATATTGTTTTTCTGTGACTGTCACTGATGGATGTTTGGTGAACCTTCGCCAGAATCAAAGTGGATTAACTTTTATAACCAACGCGAGTCCCACAATGTAAACAGCGATGGACCAGAGCGGTGAGTCAATCCAAACGCGGGTTAGCTTTTGTGTTAGCATATTAGCATGTGTGTTAGCCATTTATGAAGCTGTGTTGCAGATGTCAACTCCGTATAACTGCATCGTGAAGCAATTTCACTTATTGCTGTTTATTTATATTACGGTAAAGTTGTATGTGCGGAGAGAGGGGGCGGAGTTAACTGAATCGAAGCGTTGTGTCTTCCGGGTTTGAGAAATACCTCCAGAAAACACTTATATTTATCACAAAAATGAGTGCTCCATAGTGGTAGAGGTACAATCATTCATATAAATGCCTATACTTAACTTTGGCTAAAATAGCATGATATAGATCCTTTAAATGAATAAATAAATGAAATGAAAAACACATTAGACACTCCTGTGTTACCAAACTGAGCTGAAGTTAAACCCACATACAAACAGCGTTAAAAACATCAATAATATCTAGGCCTTTCTCTGAGCTTTATTTATATACTTATCCAAAATGTTGATAAAATATGAGGAAAACATTTCTTGCAAGTTTTCTGTCATTTCATATTTTCACGTAAAAATAAGATTTTCAGCAACAAAATTTAGTAAAAGGATTGAGCCAGGTTTAAATGTGTGGTTTCATTTTGTTGATATTAGATTTGCTCAGAGGGATTTTGGATCTTGTTTAGTTTGTGAATAAACTTGTTTTTGGGTTCAAAGCTGAATTAGATCTGTATAAAATCCTTCCAAAGCTTCCAAATGTAGAAGCATCCGAGCCTGTAAAGTGTGGAGTCTGTAGGAGCGCTAAAGTTTAGTCCCTTTGGGTGCACATGCCCTCTGTGTATATTAATCCAATTATGGGAAATGACCATATTTGGATAACAGCGTCATCTCAGTCACAGCCTTTTCTGCTACACGTGGATACCAAACTATTCTTTTAACTCGTTTATAACACACTGGCCTCTCCGGTGCTGTACACAAATAGTTTACTTCCTCCCTCACAGACAGGACGTTCATGGTAAGTGTGGATACCTGCCCCTCTAAGGTCCATAAAATCACATGTGGTGTGCCCCAGGGTTCAATTTTAGGCCCAGTGCTTTTTAATCTGTATATGCTCCTCTTGGTGAGTCAACTCTCACAGTTCTGCTGATGATACACAGTTATACATCTCCATGTCTCCTGATGACACCAGGCCAATAGATGCACTTTTTAACTGCATTTTAGAATCAAATTCTGGATGGCAGAAAACTTTCTCCAGCTTAACCAGGACAAAACTGAAATGTTAATCATCGGCCCTGAGGGAGAGACTTTTACCCAAACTACAGTCACTGTCTTTTAATCCTTCCTCACAGGTGAAGAACCTGGGTGTGATCTTTGACTCTGAGCTGGCGTTTATTCCACACATTAAGAATAAAAAGACAGGTTTTTACCATCTAAAGAACATAGCCAGAGTCGCCCCGTTCTCTCTCGGGCCAACACGGAGACGCTCATGCATGCTTTTATCACCAGTCGTATCCACTACTGTAATGCCCTGCTCTCTGGTCTTCCCAAAAAGAGGATCTCAGGTTTACAACTCTTACAAAACTCAGCAGCTCGTGTCCTGACGAAGACCAGGAGGCGGGACCACATTACACCGGTTTTAGAATCGCTGCATTGGCTCCCCGTGTGTTTCAGGATCGATTTTAAAGTTCTTTTAATGGTTTTTAAATGTCTTAATGGTCTTGGTCCTTCTTATCTTTCAGAACTGCTTTTACCTTACGAACCTTCACGGCCCCTTCGCTCCTCCGGCAGGGGTCTCCTAGTTATTCCTAAAGTCAACAAAAAGACTCAATATTACGGCCCTCGCCTCTGGAACCACCTGAGGAGGAGCTCAGGGATGCAGAGAACGTTCATGTTTTTAAGAGCAGCTCAAGACCCACCTTTTTAGCTTAGCCTTTAACTGACTAATCTATTTACTTAATCCTAATATATAAAATATATATATGGGAGGTTGTGCCAGGCGCATTGTTTTAAATGTTGTAATCTGTAAAGCACTTTGTGATACCTTTCGGTATGAAAAGCGCTTTATAAATAAAGTTTGATTGATTGATTGAAACGTTTTTCCTCTCTCTCACTGACAGAGTTAAAACTAAAATGTTAAAGGATAAAACTAGACCACTCTGAGCACTGAGCACCAGCGTCTGTGCTTCAGTGCAGCGCTGCAGTAAAACCAGCTCAGAGCCGTGTGTCGGGGACGAGCTCAGAGCGAATGGCGCTGGGGCAGATCCGATGTCCACTTCAGTCGGATGCGTGTCATATTTTGGGGATTTGGAAAAGCTCCTGAGGCCCACGGGACGAGCTCTGGAGGCGGGACCAGCGTCCGGGACACGAGAGGCATCCAGCTCCAGCCTCCGCATTCACAAAGTCTGACACAGCGCAGAGTAAAGAGGGTTTCAGACGGTAAACTCAGAGAGATGCCTTTCGCTCTGAGCCTGCTCCTCCTACACATGCATTTTGTTAGTCGTCGAATCCACGACCTGTTCCATCCCCCATACAAATGAATAGTGAAGACAGGCGCAATACTAAAGTACGGCGAGGTAAATGTTGTCCTTTCCATCACGTATATATAATTTGTGTGGTCTTTGTTTCTTGGCCATTGGATATGTATCTACGGCTGGGTACAGTTATTTTCTTTGTCATGCAGATACCTGAATGGATACCTTGGGTCGCGGCTCGTCATCTCAGAAGGATTATTGGTCCCGACGCCGAACCAGTTGAGAACCACTGATCTAGAACCATAAAACAGAACAATCATTTCCTCAAAATTTGTATCATTTCTTTTAGCAGAAACAACTAAGTCACTTGGTTCCTGTCCAGTCCGTGAACCGACAGCATCAAAGTTTGAATCTAAAGAGAGATGTTATTTTCGATACTTTCATTATTTCGATTCCAAAAGTGAACAGTGAAAAAGCTTGCACACTTACTCCAACAAAAGTACCTTTATTCAGACAAGGTTTCGATCCACTTTCCTCCCACTGGCCCTGCCCCTGGTGATGTGCGTATATTCATACTGCTTGTTCCACACCAGTAGTGACCTTTATTTTTTGATACCGGACTTGTATGATTTGAGTCCTATGTGCATCCGACCTAGCCTGGCTATAACCAAACCACCAGTTCATTTTCTCGTAGGAGAGGTGTGGTTTACGATCGTCCATAGTCGTTTATTGGGCGCTACAAATGTCTATCATGCGTCTGCACGTAGCCACAGCCAATCGTATCATCGTATCCGATGACGTATGACGTACCCGCTGTAAACTTTTGAGCTAAACTATTTAGAACACAGTCTAAAGCTTGATCGAAAAATTGCATTGCGTCTGCTGCTTGGATCCGTAAATAAAGTTTTTTTTATCTGTAAGTTTCCAAACTACAAGCTTCCGTATGTCGAATACATCGTCTTGCCGTCCCTCCTCGTTCTGTGACTGACCAAATCCATGGAAAAAGTTCGGCCATGGTCCCCAGGCTGCTGTGCAATTTGAAATGATTCGAGTTTACACAACAGCATGGGGATTCATAGGCTTTATCAGACCCACAAAAAGCGAAAACTTAATGGCACGCTACCTAATTTTCACCCATTTTGTCTGATATTGACTAAAAAAGTATTTTGTCAAATTACCTTTTCACAAAAAAAGGTAAACCCTTTCTCGTCACATATAGAGCTGGGTCGACCATAAACAACATACACTGTCACGAATCAGGCTGATTTCTTTCACAATTGACTACTTTTACAACAAACTTTTATGGTGCAAAAAGAACATTTTGTCAGGTATTGGGCATTTAACTGAGTATGATTTAGCATTTAGTTAATTTGTCTCTAACGTTAAATCTCCAAAGGTTTGTACATTCATTATACTGGAAATCCATGCTAATTTTGAGTAGGTTTAAACTTTAGACTATTTTATCGGCAATGGAACAAGAACGATTTTTGTGTTATTTCCTTCCTTTTTAAGCAACTTAATGCTTGTTCCATTGGCTCTAATTTCCAGACAAAATCTGCTTTAAATGTCTTCATTCAAGCACTTTTTTCCGAGCCATTTTGCAAAGATAAGACGGCACTTTTCCCATTGAGGCTTTGACGTCACCTTAATGTGGTCGATGGTTGACAGCAGCTGGAAACATCTGGATCGTTCATCATTTGCGATGTTTGAGACTGATGCTAACGGACTCTGAAAAGTCTCCCAGACTCGCCGACTGATAACTGTCGTTGACGTTAGGATCGAGCGCTGCTTCTCCTTCTGATTTCTGTGGGTGAAATGACGAGATCGAACGAAGTGACCCATCTCTGTCTCCTCAGCTTCGAAAGCCGCATATTATTTCTTTCTTTCTTCACAAATAAACGGCTGAAGTGAGAGCGAGTCCCGCTGAGAGTCGGTAATCTTTTAAAACTCGTCTGAACCCGCTCCAGTCCTGTCCAGAGCGCTCCCCGTGCGCCTGACACAAGCCGATTATTAACATCTGCCGCCTCTGATAGCGGACGATGAAACTGAACGGATCTTTATTCTCCCAGAGGCCGGGGTTCAGGAAAGAAAAACTTCCTTCATGTTTTATTCTAGCTTTATCTGCTGATGTTCATTGCTCTTCAAAATGTAAAATACAAGAACAGGTTGTCTATTTACGTCAATGAATCAAGAATTTGTTTTAATAATTGTTCCTTCAGCCTTACATGTAAAGTATATGAGAGGATAAAAAGACTTTGGGGTTCTGGACTTAAGTATTAAAGTATTAAATGTGATGGTCTGTGTTCTGAGTTTTTGAACGTCCACAAGGGGGTGCCACAGGGTTCAATGTTGGGACCCCATCTGTTCATCATGTATATTAGTGAATTCATCTGCTAATACACATTTTGACACTGATGACACAATGATTTTGTGAAAAATCCCCCCTCCTTTTGTGGAGAATTCCCCCCTCCTGTGGATCCTCCCCTTTACTCCTGCTTTGGCCCTCCTTCAGTCTCTACCTGGCTCCACCCAGAGTCTATAATTAGGGGAGCAGCCCACCTGTTCTGCCATTATGTCCTGCTCAAGCCACAGGAGCCATCCAGCTTCCAGAAGACAGTGTGTGAATGACAACAAACCACTGCTCTCCCTCATGGCCCACCATACCTCCACCCCAAGCCCATAACCCCCACTTACAACACCTCAAAAAAATGACCTTTTAACTCTGAATCTGCTGGCTGTCTCATCCATTGCGTTGGCACCTTCACCAGGAATCAGCATACATCACAAGACTACAGTTACTTATATTTTTCAATTTACTGTTTTGGACTGACCCCTGCTTAAGCTGTAGAATCCCTGCTGAAAGCTTGTGATGTGGTCCAGCACATCTGCAGATAAAACTGCTCCTCAATGCTGAAAAGACCAAACAAAAAGGCTCCTCAAACTATTCCCTTCATGTCCACTCTTGAGGGAAATGTCAAAGAGGTGGTTCACGCGTACAAATACAAAGACGTTGAAGCCAAATATTGACAATCTTGGGAAGAAACTTCAAATTGGGCTTTTTCTTTCTAAATAAATGCTGCTTTTCTTTAGTCACTGCAACATTTGTATCTATATTAGACGATGGAAACCTGTTGTACATGATACAGCTACTCAATGTCTAAGATTGACACTGTTTATCTCTGAGCTTCATTACTAACTGCATGGCCTTGACCCATCAGTTTGAACGTATTCTCCGGTGGGATGGCCTTCTTTGTCCTCCAGGAGTCTGGGTCATTGGTAAACTTTAATTTATAAGGCCATGAATGGTCTACTGCCCTCTTACATCTGTAACTTCATCACACGGAGGACTCTTACTGTTTAAATGATCATTAGTAGCTTACTGTTCCATTTGTTTATTCACCTGCAGTGCCTTAAATGGATTTACTCTGATGTATTTTCCTCTTTTAATACTTACAGACCCATCACCAGATTTTTTACTCGTACTGAAACTAATTGTTTTGTCCTCCTCCTTTAACCTCTTAACCCCTCCCCCTGAACCAAGCACATTTTCTCCAGTGTGGCTTTGACCCAAATCTGAACGTTTAAAGCAGAACTAAGTAACGTGTTTACCTTAATAAATCCTTTCTGTAGTTCCTCTGGGGGTAATACAAGTGTTGATGGGGTGATTGGAGGGTCTTTTACCTCCCCCTGGTGTCTCTGGCCAGAAAACCACAATTGCAACTTTCCTGCCTCTGGGTCGGAGGCCCCAATATGCACACTAATGGAATCACGAAGAAGAAGCTAACAGGCTAACGGGCAAAGCTAACTGCGGGCTAACACCACTTTAAACAGTATTTACAGCCAAGTTTGAGTGAAAAAAAAAGATCTCTATTGTGTAATTGGATGAACAATAACCCTCTCTCCCTTTGTCTTTTCTGTCAGCGTAGTATTTACTCTCACGGACAATGAATGAGTAAAAAAAAGCAACATGCTACGACACCTGCAGTGGCGCTTATGGCCTCTATGGGCATGAGTTACTTAGTACTGCTTTAAAAAGAAAAAAGCATCAAAATAGCGACGAAAATGAGGATGAAAGCGCACAAAACCATGACAAAAAAGAGAGAAAATAGAAACAAACACGACAATCACTATTCACTAAACTACAATCACTTTTGTAGGTCTGTCAAATGAGGCACTACACTGTTGCTTTCCAGTTGAGAAGCTTTAAAGGAACAGGCCACAGTTTTTCCATACTCAGATATGTTCTTACCTGAGCTTAGACGAGTTGATGCGTACCTGTCTGGTCTTTGTGCCTGTGGAAGAGCGTGGTCGCTTCCAACTTCACCCTCGTTTGGAGCTACAGGAATATGCTGGGAGAGGCCACATGCTAACAACATCTTTGGTCGTTTTGCGTGACTATGGGCACGCACAAAGACCAGACAGGTACGTATCAACTCGTCTAAGCTCAGGCAAGAACATATCTGAGCATGGAAAAATGGTGGCCTGTTCCTTTTTAGATTTCAAGCCGAACTAGAGAAAGTACTGTATGATGTTCTAATGTAATACCCTCCTCTAGCTCACTGTTAGACATTTACATTTCTCTCTCTCTCGTTTCAGGAGCTCTTCTCGGACGACTGTAAATTCCGCGAGCGTTTCCAGGAGAACAGCTACAACACGTACGCCTCCGTGACACACATGAACCTCCGCACGGGCCGCCAGTGGTACGTGGCCCTCAACAAGCGCGGCAAGGCCAAGATGGGCTCCAGCCCGCGGGTCAAGTCCCAGCACGTGTCCACGCACTTCCTGCCCCGCGGGGGCCTGGGCGGCGGGCACGGCGGCCTGGGCTTCACCGTGACGGACCGGCGGGCCGAGGAGCGGGCGGCGAAACAGGCCGGACCCAATAACAACGCCAATGCACCGAAAAGGACGGTCAAATACTGGCCCAAGTACCGCTTCGGGTAGGAGGCGGGCGAGGGGTAAAACGATGGAGCGACAGAGACTTGGGGAAAACTCTGGATCATGAGGAAGTTTGGGGCTGGACTTGTTTTTGGTCATTTGAGAAGAGACTCAGTTTGGAGACACGGCTCATGTGAGTACGACATTTTAACTCCAATATTACACACTGCCCGACCAAAGAAGAGACGCCACAGAAAAAGGTCACACGCTCTAATCTTTGGTTCTGCTTTTAGCTTTGATTCCAGCACATTCTCTGTGGCGTTGTTTTAATAAGCTTCAGTTTCCATGCACTGGAGCTTCCCGGTTGTTATTGGGAGTTTTGAATATTCTGGTTTTGTCTTTGATCATACAGTGGGAGGGAAAAGTGAGTACACCATTTGGAATTTCTTACATTCCTGCCTATATTGCTGATAAAATATGGTGTGATCTTTAGTGAAATCACAAGAATAGACAAACAGTGTCTGCTTGAACTAGTTCCACCCAAACATTTACATTTTATCACATTTTTATTGGTCATAACATGTCAACATTCACAGGACAGCATGGAATAAGTGAGTACACCCCCTGTATGCAGACATTTAGAGTCAGGTGTGAGCCAACCTGAAGTCCCATCACTGAGGTGTGGTTTAAAGATGGCCTCCTCACTGAAAAACACGCACTACTTAAGAATGGTCTCTCGTTGAGAAGCATTGTCTGATGTGCATCATGTCTCAAAAGAGCTCTCCAACGATCAAGAATGATTCATTTCTATAAAGCTGGAAAAGGTTACAGAACCATCACTGTATCAACGCAGTTTCATCGATTATAGGAATCTGAAAATAGTCGTTTCCAGGTAATGAGAGACCTGGAATCTCCAACAGTAACGGCATGTATACACTCTTTACCAGTTATACACAACTTCCTATTTCTTGGGCATGCGCCATTAGGCAAACAAATGTCTCTTGGACGTTAGAGAGGAGACTGAGTTTTTAGTACTAAACATGAAAGAACTAAAAGTAGTGAATATTTAAGATGGAAAGAAGCATCCTCATGTGGATTTATGCAAAACTGTGGACGATTGTTTAACCTCTTAACCCCCACCTGAAGCGCGCACATTTTCTCTAGTTTGGCTTTAGCCAAATAGCGCCAAAAACGAGGATGAAAACGCAACAAAAATTGTGACAAAAACACATCTAAAAAGCAACCAAAAAAGAGACAAAAAGGTTTTGATCACTTTAGTAGGTCTTAGCCACACCGCCTTTGCTCTGCCCGAGCACGTCAGACCTTGGAAGCTAAGCAGGGAAGGGCCTGGTCGGTTCTTGGATGGGAGACCGTTTGGGAAACACCAGGAAGCCTGGGGCGAATGTAATGAGTGAGTGGTTGGTGGTGGTCGGAGGGGCCGATGGCGCAGACTGGTTGCCTCGCTTCCGTCAGTCTACCACAGGGCAGCTGTGGCTACAATAGTAGCTTACCACCACCGAGTGTGTGAATGGATAATGCAATGTAAAGCGTCTTCGTGTGTCCAGAAAAGCGCTATATAAAACCAGTGCATTATTAGCTTTCAAATGAGGCATTACCCTCTAACTCTCTAAGTTTTCAGATTTGGGTAAAGCCGACCTGGAGAAAATGCGCTCGGTTCAGGCGGGGGGTAAAGGGAGGTTAAAGGCGGCTGGTTTTCCCCCGCTTTGTCCAACAGCTGCGTTCACAATGGGAAATTCTGAAAAAAAAAAAAACCTCCATGAGCTGCACTCTCTCCCTCCACTCCTGGGTTTAATCTCCCCCAGTGCTCCCTGGTCCAGCTCGGTGCAAATACAGACCCAGGATGCGCCTGCGCAGATGGAGCCTCAATCTTTTATTTGGTCATTGTGATTTGAGTTTTCCCATTACTCAGTTACATAGAAACATTCCGAAAACTGCCATAACCGGGTTTTGGCTAATTGTAATATTCAAGCCCATATAAAAGCACTCAGTGACGTCCAAAGATCCAGAGTTCGATCCTGTATTGATGCTGGGACAGTGTGACCAAAGGGTTAGGGTTCTCCATAGATCAGAAGGGTTCGTTACATCCGGGTACAGGACACTTTTCTATGGTCGGGCGCTGTGACCGGTCTCTCACTTCTCTGTCAAACACCGCTGATAATTGAATTGTGTTTTTTTAATTTCAGGATTAGGCGAAAACAACTGTCACTGTGACCCCCCGCCCGGAGACAGCTGCAGCGGATCAACCACAGGATGGTCCATCAAAGAGAGGGAGAGGGGGGAGAGAGAGAGGGACAGAGAGAGGGGAGAGGGGGAGAGAGAGAGGGGAGAGGGGGAGAGAGATAGAAGAGAGAGGGGGAGAGAGATAGAAGAGAGAGGGGAGGGAAAGAGTGATGAAGTTGTTATCTCGGCACAGCGAAAATGCTCTCATCGATTCCCAGAATAATTTGCCTGTTCATCAACCTACACCTAAAACATGTACAATAGCTCTCCACTCCCAGCCCCAGAGACATCGTTTATCCGACATCCATGTGTTGAGCTGAATCACTGGTGCACTGATCTATTCGATGGTTATTTATTTGTAGCACTAAAATGTACAGGGAACACAAGGACGGTTTGGAGCCATCCAGTGGAGAACCTGTTAACTGCAGGGGACTTTGATTTTGTTTTTTTCAAATTCTATAAAAGAAATTGTGTGCCTTTTCGTTTCATGACACTTTGTGGATTCTCTGTGACGTCACTTCCTTACGTCTTTGGTCATTGAACGGTTTGGAGTTCGGAGCTGGCAAAGGAAGAAGGAAAAAACAAAAGTGAGACGTGAGCCGCTGTCATTGCAGAGCTGAGACTGAACTGTTGTTTCCACTGTGTGTTTGTGCCACATTTGACAAATTATTTTTCTACTGAACATGAATAAATATTTAACTTAATCTATTCTCTGGTTTTCCTTTAGCGAGTCACACAGAGAGAGACTCGAAAGCATTGATTTAAACAGACAAAGGGATTGTAATGAGAATGGTTCATTTATTGAAGGGGGTTACAGCACTTTAGATCAGTCCTGGTTTAGTTTTGTTTTTAGTCCTGGTTTAGTTTTGTTTCTAGTCCTGGTTTAGTTTTGTCTTTGGTCCTGGTTTAGTTTTGTTTTTAGTCCTGGTTTAGTTTTGTCTTTAGTCCTGGTTTAGTTTTGTTTTTAGTCCTGGTTTAGTTTTGTCTTTGGTCCTGGTTTAGTTTTGTTTTTAGTCCTGGTTTAGTTTTGTCTTTAGTCCTGGTTTAGTTTTGTCTTTAGTCCTGGTTTAGTTTTGTCTTTAGTCCTGGTTTAGTTTTGTCTTTAGTCCTGGTTTAGTTTTGTCTTTAGTCCTGGTTTAGTTTAGTTTTTAGTCCTGTTGTAGTGTGTTTTTAGTCCTGGTTTAGTTTTGTCTTTAGTCCTGGTTTAGGTATGGTTTATTGGTTCTAGTCCTGGTTTTACTCTTCGTTTAGCTCCATCTGGGTCTGGTTGCCGTAGGTGGAGGCCCAGAAGGAGACGTAATCCCCTCTCAGGTCATAACTGTGAACACAACAGAAACATCACTTAGAGCAGGGGTTCCCAAACTGTGGTACGCGTTCCCCCGTCAGAGTACTTGGAGACTTCGATTTGCAACACGGGTTGTCCGCTCACTCTGATCCGAGGAGCGGATAATGTCCTGTGTATAAATCATCTTCACGCTAACGAGAACTTAGCCTCTTACCACCCGCCTTAACGGAGCACATTTTCTCTCTTTCAGCTTTACCCAAATCTAAAAGGAAAGCTAAGACCTACAAAACAGATCTAAACAGATCTTTTTCCTTGTGGTATTACCGTGTTGTCGTCACTTTTTTTTTTTCCTTTGCTTTTTTTTTTCTTTTTTGTGGCTTTTTATTGCATTTTTGTTGATTTTTTGCCACATTTTTGTTGTACGTTTGTCACTTTTTTGGTGATTTTTGTCACATTTTTGTTGAACTTTTGTCACATTTTAGTTAATTTTTGTCACATTTCTATTGAGCTTTTGTCACATTTTTGTTGAATTTTTGTCACATTTTAGTTAATTTTTGTCACATTTCTATTGAGCTTTTGTCACATTTTTGTTGAATTTTTTTCACATTTTTATTGAGCTTTTGTCACATTTTTGTTGATTTTTGCCACATTTTTGTTGAGCTTTTGTCACTTTTTTGGTGATTTTTGTTGAATTTTTGTTGAATTTTTGTCACATTTTTGTTGAACTTTTGTCACATTTTAATTAATTTTTGTCACATTTCTATTGAGCTTTTGTCACATTTTTGTTGAATTTTTGTCACATTTTTGTTAATTTTTGCCACATTTTTGTTGAGCTTTCGTCACATTTTCGTTGATTTTTTTTATCACATTTTTGTTAATTTTTGCCACATTTTTGTTAATTTTTGCCACATTTTTGTTGATTTTTGCCACATTTTTGTTGAGCTTTTGCCACATTTTTGTTGAGCTTTTGTCACATTTTGGTTGAATTTTTGTCACATTTTTGTTGAGCTTTTGCCACATTTTTGTTAATTTTTGCCACATTTTTGTTGAGCTTTCGTCACATTTTAGTAAAAATTTTTTTATCACATTTTTGTTAATTTTTGCCACATTTTTGTTGAGCTTTTGCCACATTTTTGTTGAGCTTTTGTCACATTTTTGTTGATTTTTGCCACATTTTTGTTGAACTTTCGTCACATTTTAGTTAATTTTTTTTATCACATTTTTGTTGAGTTTTGCCACATTTTTGTTGAGCTTTTGCCACATTTTTGTTGATTTTTGCCTCATTTTTGTTGAACTTTTGTCACATTTTAGTTAATTTTTTTATCACATTTTTGTTGAATTTTTGTCACATTTTTATTGAGCTTTTGTCACATTTTTGTTGATTTTTGCCACATTTTTGTTGAGCTTTTGTCACTTTTTTGGTGATTTTTGTTGAATTTTTGTTGAATTTTTGTCACATTTTTGTTGAACTTTTGTCACATTTTAGTTAATTTTTGTCACATTTCTATTGAGCTTTTGTCACATTTTTGTTGAATTTTTGTCACATTTTTGTTGAGCTTTCGTCACATTTTCGTTGATTTTTTTTATCACATTTTTGTTAATTTTTGCCACATTTTTGTTGAGCTTTCGTCACATTTTAGTAAAAAAATTTTTATCACATTTTTGTTGATTTTTGCCACATTTTTGTTGAGCTTTTGCCACATTTTTGTTGAGCTTTTGTCACATTTTGGTTGAATTTTTGTCACATTTTTGTTGAGCTTTTGCCACATTTTTGTTAATTTTTGCCACATTTTTGTTGAGCTTTCGTCACATTTTAGTAAAAAAATTTTTATCACATTTTTGTTAATTTTTGCCACATTTTTGTTGAGCTTTTGCCACATTTTTGTTAATTTTTGCCACATTTTTGTTGAGCTTTTGTCACATTTTTGTTGATTTTTGCCACATTTTTGTTGAACTTTCGTCACATTTTAGTTAATTTTTTTTATCACATTTTTGTTGAGTTTTGCCACATTTTTGTTGAGCTTTTGCCACATTTTTGTTGATTTTTGCCACATTTTTGTTGATCTTTCGTCACATTTTAGTTAATTTTTTTTATCACATTTTTGTTGAGTTTTGCCACATTTTTGTTGAGCTTTCGTCACATTTTCGTTGATTTTTTTTATCACATTTTTGTTAATTTTTGCCACATTTTTGTTGCGCTTTTGTCACATTTTTGTTGCTCTTTTGCAGCTTTTTTGTCACTTTTTTGTTGCAATTTCTTCTGGTTTTTGTCACTATTTTGACACTTTTTCGTGAAGCTTTTAGGGTAAAGCCAAACTGAAGAAACTGTGCTCGATTCAGGTGGGGGTTAAGGGGTAAAACCAGCGCATTTGGATCTGTAGAGCAGCTCATGTAAAGCACAGTCCGGTTCAGAATGAGCAGAGGGCGACACAACAGAGCTGGTGGAACTTGTCCTGGACCCGGGTCGACAAACCCAGACATGGAGCTTCTGGATCAGCTACGACAGAGCACGTTGTCAGTCGGTTTAGTTAACTCTGGGTTTCTCTGAGGAGTGTCTCTATATGTCTCTAAACTCATGACCAATATATTGTACAGCGCCATGAACCGAGCAGAGCATAAGGGGAATGTTGTTTATGCAACACTCGTACTGTTCTGTGGACGAGAATCAGCCACACGTGTAGGAAAAGTTACAACACGATGTTGCTACTTTATAAAATCCATGTGTGTTTTCAAACAAACTTCTCTCGCCACTGCTCAAGGTGCTTCCTTTCTGCTCCTCACTCCCCCCGTACACCGCAGAGGATTCTCTCCTGATTGGTCAAAGAGCCGTCATTTTTTATCTGTCATTTGTTAATCTCGCATTATATGCATTTATTAGGTGTTTAATGAGATACACACCTATTATTTATGTTAGAAAAGAATGTGGGATTGCAGGATAAATAGCACTAAACTAACTGTGTGTTAAACTTTTAACGTGTTACACTTTTGCTGGAACGGGGTGACGACTCAACCGCTTAACCCCCGCCTGAACTGAGCCCATTCTCTTGTTTGCTTTACTCAAATCTAAAAGCTTCTTTCGTCAAAATAGCGCCGAAAAGGAGATGAAAACAAGGATGAAAATGCAACAAAAGAGCAAAAAAAAGAGGGGGAAATGGGGAAAATGTGACAAAAACCCATTAAAAAAGTCTATAAACTGACAACAATGAATCAACAACGCAAGGAAAATGATCTGTTTAGATGAGTTTTTTTGGGTAAAGCCAAACTGGAGAAAAAGTGCTTGGTTAAGGCAGGCTCATCACGACAACAAGAGCAAATCGGAGCTTTTTAATAGCATTTCCTCAGTTTTAACTTGGGCACATGGGGCAATGTTCAGCACTTCAGCAGCACCACACTGAATGTTCTGAAGGAGAATAGAAAGTCCGTGGTTTGCTGACCTGACGGAGGACTTCTTCATCTGGTGGTTGATGGTGAGATACGACTTCAGGGCCGTGGTGAAACGAGGCCACGGCACCGGGACTCTGCTATCTCCGATGTTTGGATCTCTGGGGAGCGGAACAGACCGGGTTAGTCCAGGTTCAGTCCTAGTGTTATTGACTCAGTGCTTCTAAAGGTCAAACAGAGGAATGAGGGAAGTTTCAATATCTAAAAACAAACAGGACACAACGGGAAACTTTTGAGCAAAAACTGTGCACAATTTCAGCCAATACTGCTTTTTTATGTGTTTAACGGAACAGGCCGCCGTTTTTCCATACTGAGATATGTTCGTACATGAGCTTAGACGAGTTGATACGTACCTGTCGGGTCTTTGTGCGTGCCCTGAGTCATGCAAAACGTGTTGTTAGCGTTAGAAAAAAAACGGTGGCCTGTTCCTTTAAGACCATCATTTTGGTGTTTTCTATGAACTTATACAGTAAAAACAACTTAAAACAGTCAAGCAATGGGAAAACGGGAAACTTTTGAGCATAAAATTGTGGTCGAGTTAAGGCGAAACGGCGCTGCATATCTTTTAGACCATTGTTAAAACACCCTCTGTATTTTTTCAGTAAAAATGGTTGAACAATGTCATAATTTTCCAATAAATGTAGATTTAATGCCAGTTTTTAACCTGATCTAATGCTTTTTAATGCTCGCCGGAAACACTGTTATGGCAAAAAAGTCATGCAATGTCACTAAATTAGTTGCCAAAGAAATGTATGTTTAGGCCTTAACTTGAGCGCAGTTCATTCAGTGACTTGTGCCGCGTGTCCTTGGCTCTGTACTGACCCGCTGCGTGCGAAGTTGCTCCAGTACTTGATCATGTACTCCGACAGGTCGCGGTGACGTGGGAAATAGGCCAGAGCGAAGGAGAAGGGCTTCCCGAACAGGTACTGCAGGTCCTCGGCGTGCTCCGCCTCCACCCAGCGTGGGAAACCTGGGATCCGCGTCTTCATGTTGAACAGGTACGAGAAGGTCCGCGCGCCTCTGCAGGGGAGATCCACAGAGAAACATTCTTTATCTGGACTTTTCAAGCCTTTAACATTGTAGATGAACCTTCACTCTCTGATAGGATGATTGTAAAGTGTGTTTTAATGTATGGTTCCTGCAGATTAATGTATTTTGTACACGGTCTCTGTTAACCTGTTAAAGCGCTGAAATATTACTTTTGTCTCAGTTCTTGGATCTTGGCGTTTGGTCACATTTGAGCTCCGCCCACTCTGAGTCTCTGTGATCTGATTGGCTTCAGAGTTACACTGTAGGTCAGACACCGTGAGTCACAGCAACATGACGCTAAATAGTGAGCTCTTTATTTTCTGCAAAAAAGCAGAGGCCTCATTGCACTTCAGGCACAGACTGAGAAGTGAAGAAAGAAGTCATGGAGATTCTGCGTTAGAACATTACACTTCTGCTGGATGTAACAATAAAAGATTGAAATTATTATTATTCCTTTCATAATAAGTGTGAACAATCCTATGTAATGTATAATTAAAATATTAGTTAATTATTAATGACTCTCATTCTACAAAAACAAACCCGTGTCATTTGTATCTGCTGTAGAGTCATGTTTGTTCCAGTTCCTCTGAGTCGTGGTGCAGCAGGACTGATGTGGACAGATGTTACAGAACAAGCTTGTGAGGTTCATTTCTTCAACAGTTACTGTAGTAACTATTTTCTCCAAAGTAGAAGTAGATCTACCACAGTCCTGTCCACATCTGTCATGGTCCACCATGACCCACCACGACTCAGAGGAACTGGGACACACATGACCTACAGCAGATCATATATATGGATGTTTCTTCAACCAGCATCAATCACGTGTTTTTTTTTGTAGTCATTTCTCCTATGTTTGTTGCTTTTACCATATTTGAGTTTCAGAACATGATATAACTCTTATGTATCCAACAGAAGTCTGAAGTTCTGTCTAAAGCAGAAGCTCCATGACTTCCTTCTTCACTTCTCAGTCTGTGACTGAAGAGCAATGAGGCCTCAGCCTTTTTACTGGAAACAAAGAGCTCACTGTATTTAGCGTCATGTCACTGTCACTCATGGTGTCTGACCTAAAGTCTCACTCTGAAGAAAGTCAATTCACATTTACGCTGAGAAGGTTGGAAGGACGCCCCCTTGTGTCACCTTGCATCCAAATGCCCGGAACAATATGGATGCACAACAGTCAATGTACGTTTGGAACGGGATGAAAATACCTTCAATAGACAGCAACAAGAAGAAAATCCTCTTAGAGATGATGAAGCAGGTACATTCTTGTTAAGTACATTTAAGATAATGTTTGTGTTTAATTCGGTTCTTGTCTGTGATTGGATTGATATAAAACCTTTTGAGATTTCAGGCTATGAGCAAAGTTCCAGACGGTCCTGCTTTTGAACAGAAACAAACAGCGGGAGAGGATCTGCGTGTGAGCCGACCCAATCGAAGCATGAACAAGAGGAGTCCAAGTACCGATCCCTAGGGAACCTCACAGATCCAGACGGAATACACTTTAAAGGACAGAGCTCATGTTGGTCCAGACCTGCTGTGTTTGGCGTGCAGCTTGAGCGCGATCTGCGTCGGCACCAGGAACAGGAAGTCGGTCTCGATGTCGGCCACCGTTTTCTTCACCAGCGCCGGATCGGGAACAGAGCCCCACGTCGACGAGTACAAGTCCATGGCCTCGTCCAACGCCGGTCCAGAGCGCTCCTTGATGAGACCAGACAGAACCCCACGCACCTGGGAACTAAGCAACAGAGAGAATGTGTCCTGCCAACATAAAACATCTCCACTGTGCATCAAAATATACTCAAGATCTCAAGCTATGTTCTCCCAACTAAACAGACCTAAAGACCTGGATTTGGGTCAATGGATTACATGGGGAGAAGCCACTCAAGTCTGTCTGAGCGAGGCAGGTCTTTCAGTCCCGCTAGTGTTGGAGTGTCTCACACAAATAAAAAAAATTACAGGCCAATATCATGCTTGTAAACGGCTGATTTCTCCAGAACCGAAAGTGAAGACTTCCTTTTTTTTTGCTTTTGGTCAGAGCCTTAAAATTAGCCTCCGACATCTTCTCGGCCTCAGGCTGAGAAAGATCACGGTGTCAGTCACAAGGTTGTACACCTTGGATGCTTGGATCCTGTTATATATATTTTATGTTGCAGACTTTTGCTTATAATTTACCATTTGGTTTGGAATCTGTTGATTTTTGTCTTTCAAATGAAGTACCTACTAAACCTAAAAAAATCCCTCTGCACTAATAAAGCGCTCCCCCCTACAGTTCAACATTGACACATTTTACAGTTTTGAAGCATCATGTAAAGGATTACAGACGAGACAATTAAAAATTGTCATTATTGTCAATATTGGCATAGGCCTTAGAAAAACCCATATCAATCGACCTCAAGTTTAGATTCACATTTCTGTATACATTTTATTTAACTCTGTTTTATTTACTTTATAAAACATCATTTATTTTCAGTTATTTAAGTGTTGAAGTTTGATTTCAAAATGTTGATGCCAATAATTTCCCTATTACTGCAAATGAATATTGGCTCCAAATATTGACAATCGACCGTCTTGACAACTAGTAAAACAAACACCATATCAGTCAATCTAGCAAACTTTAGGGCTTAGGTGTTTATCTCAGAGCTATTGGCTAATGGTGAATTGAAATGAGATCAAAATTGACCAACTAAATAACATTTAAACTACAGATAATGTGAAGCTAATTACTTTCGCGTATGTAATGTTTTTGACCTGTTGTCGGGGACTGTGCATCAGTAATGGGCCTCTGTCTGAATGTGAAGTCAGAAGACTCATGTCGATTCATCCAAAAATCTCCTCTGGCCTTCCTCTCGGCCTTCTGTTTCCTGCAGCACTAACCACAGCTTACTTCAACCTATTTATTCACTGTCCCTCCTCTGCAAGTCAAACCATCTCAGTCTGGCCACATCTGACTTCATCTACCCAACAGAAGAACATGACGATCCAGATGATGCTCACAGTGTGGTGTTGGCTATGTTTTGGTTGATGGAAGGCACGTCGACTCCCGCAAAGATGTGCCCGTCCATGCTGTTGACCCCGGCCATGTAGTCGAACTGCCCCGCGTTGGAGAACAGGCGGCTGGGCTCATCCGGAATGAAGTCCCCGTCCACCACCGGGGCCAGCTCCAACAGGTCCATCACCACACCTTCAACACACCAGCAAACAAGTCCATCACCACACCTTCAACGCACCAGCAAACGGGTCCATCACCACAACTTCAACACACCAGGAAACAGGTCCATCACCACACCTTCAATGCACCAACTAATGGGTCCATCACCACAACTTCAACGCACCAACTAATGGGTCCATCACCACACCTTCAATGCACCAACTAATGGGTCCATCACCACAACTTCAACGCACCAACTAACGGATCCATCACCACAACTTCAACGCACCAGCAAACTGGTCCATTACCACAACTTCAACACACCAACAAATAAGTCCATCACCACAACTTCAACGCACCAACTAATGGGTCCATCACCACAACTTCAACGCACCAACTAATGGGTCCATCACCACAACTTCAACGCACCAACTAACGGGTCCATCACCACAACTTCAACGCACCAACTAATGGGTCCATCACCACAACTTCAACGCACCAACTAATGGGTCCATCACCACAACTTCAACGCACCAACTAATGGGTCCATCACCACAACTTCAACGCACCAACTAACGGGTCCATCACCACAACTTCAACGCACCAACTAATGGGTCCATCACCACAACTTCAACGCACCAACTAATGGGTCCATCACCACAACTTCAACGCACCAACTAATGGGTCCATCACCACAACTTCAACGCACCAACTAACGGGTCCATCACCACAACTTCAACGCACCAACTAACGGGTCCATCATCACACCTTCAACACACCAACAAATAAGTCCATCACCACAACTTCAATGCACCAACTAACGGGTCCATCATCACACCTTCAACACACCAGCAAACAAGTCCATCACCACACCTTCAACGCACCAACAAATGGGTCCATCACCAAAACTTCAACACACCAACAAATAAGTCCATCACCACAACTTCAATGCACCAACTAACGGGTCCATCATCACACCTTCAACACACCAGCAAACAAGTCCATCATCACACCTTCAACGCACCAACAAATGGGTCCATCACCACACCTCCTCAGGGATTTTGCGACTTAGAGAACATTAATAATTGAAGCTGTATTTGCAGTATCACTGAGCAGCAGCAGGAATAGCAGTAGTAGTACCAGTAGTAGTAGTAGTAGTAGTAGTAGCAGTAGTAGTAGTAGTAGTAGTAGTAGTAGTACCTTTCCCGAGCAGAAGCAGAATGTCAATCTTCCCAGCCATAGTGAGTCCCACCGGGTCGGTCATCTTCAGACACGTGACCATCTGATCCACGTCGCTTCTCCAGCAGCCCACTTTACTGGCGATCTGCGAAATACCACAAAATGTTATTTTACTCAGAACAATAAATGCCAAAAAATATTAGATCCTCATTTAGAGCCATGCAGTTCTTGTATCGTCAGTTATGGCACATGTACTCATTTATGCATTTAGTGATTTTCTTTTTTTTAAATATATTTTTTACCCTTATAGATCTGGTTGGATCCTGAGTGGTTATATATTTACACATCATTAGGTCTGGTTTTGATGAGCGACATTGTGACCTGATAAAAAGCTCTAAAAAGTAGATTTTGAATAATAAACAAGCAGCAACCTCCTCCTCTCTTGGTACAGCTGCGTGTTGTTGTTGTTGTTTTACTGGATACTTTTGTACGTCTTTGCTGCGTTTTGTGTGGTTCAATATGGTCCTGGAGAAAGTACTGGCAAACTCCACACAGAAAGGCCCCGTCCAGGCCAGAATCGAACCTGGGACCTTCAAGCAGTGCACTAACTGCCACACATAATTCACCCATAATCCAGTGGTGTTTTCTTTGTAAAGAGCATCTGTTTTGTAAATTAAACAATAAGCAGTTTGTACAGAGTGCTGACATTTCACATGGGGCACATTATTTTCTTAATTCTCCTTTAATCTCGACCTGCTGGTACGAGGTCAAATACTTTAAGGTGGTACATGGCGGTAAGCGTTTGAGAATCACAGAGTTTTGGCAGCAGCCTCCTCAAATGTGCGTTCGGAAATGTACTCGTGTCACGCTGGACCTTCTTGAGAAGACTCAGGGGTTTCCTCTGGTGGGCCCAGGGGCTCAGGGCGACTCCGCACTGGGTGATGGCTCTGCGGAAGAGCCCCTTGCTGTACGGAGACACCATCTGCAGCACAGACCCAGCGGTTAGTTACACAGGGTTTATGCAGAGGAGGTTTGTTCAAATTCAGAATATAGATACTACATGTCAAATATTACACTAATAAAAGTAAAACTCGATCAGTTACATTTTTACTTAACCTCTTAACCCCCACCTGAACTGAGCACATTTTCTCCAGTTCGGCTTTACCCAAATATAAAAGCATCTTGAAATAAAAGCAAAATGGAGACAAAAACGAGGATGAAAATGCTCCAACAAAGTGGCAACAAAGTGACCAAAATGGGCCGTAAAACTAGTTACTACAAAAGACTAAAGAGCGATAAAAAAGCCACGAAAGAGCAACAAAAATGTGACAGAAATGTGACAGAAATGTGACAAAAATGCGAAGAAAAACTGATGAAAACACGAAAAAAAAAGAGCATATGTCAATACATTGATTAAACAAACATTTCATCAAACAGAGAAAAGAGAATTGGACAAAATGGGGAAAAAAAACTGCAGCTGAACATCATTTTTGTATTTTCAATGACATTTAAAGGGACTATACAGGGTTTAAAAATGCTAAAATTGTGTATTTTCCTCCCCCTATATGTTCCAACAATGTCCTAATGTGTAGAATGAGCCCAGACCTGTTCAACACAACTGCCTCTAAAATCCTGCACTGTCACGAAAAACGGTGTTACTTCAGCTGGACGTGCTTTGAAGACGCGATGGAGACTTTATTAAAACCCTGGAGGGTCACACAACATTTGTTGCTTTCCCTGTTTCCACAAATAGTCACAGGAGGTTTGAAAAGTGGCTAAATCTGTGTCAAAGTTACGCTCGGATCAGCTCCTCCGCAGCGTCCCCATCGGCCCGGGTTCCCGTTTGTTTACTTCCTGCACGTGAGTTTTCATTTACACAAGTATGAGACAAATTCCTAACATGTGGAATATTTCTACCGCTATAGTTTCTAATAAAAGCCCCGGCCTGTTTTAGAGACCGGCTTTAATTTGCCTCCGCCAGCTGCGAACCCGGCCACTGTTAGAGACCCGGCCACCAATGGAATACAGGCCAGTATTAGAGAATGTACGGTATTTATCTTTCAAATGTCATGGAGTTAAAGTAATATCAGTGTGGATGTATTATTTCTGTTGTGAAGACGGGATGATGGACCTGGTAGCTGACGCTGGCGGCTCCTGCGGACTGTCCAAATATGGTCAGGTTGTCCGGGTTTCCTCCGAACCTCTCGATGTTGCGCTTGACCCAGGAGATGGCGGCATGCTGGTCCCACAGGCCGTAGTTCCCTGCAGAGACACCAGAGAGACACAGAGAGTCTACTTTAAAGGGGCTAGATGCAAGTTAGTCATTTTATACTCACTTCTGCCACCTCTGGTCTTATGCGTAACTGCACCTTCTATATTAAGCTCGTGCATGACGGCACTTCGGACCCGAATCAACACCATTCTGAGTGACAGTGCAGGATTTTAGAGGCAGTTGTGGTGAACAGGTCTGGGCTCATTCTACACATTAGGACATGGAGGAACATGTAGGGTAAGAAAAAAGAACAGGCGTCCAGAGTAGGTTAGAAAGAGCTCCTTCTTCACAACTTTCAGTGCAAACATGACATCTGTACAGACGCTCAGGGGGTGCGTGAGGGGCAGTGTGGACGTGTCAGGCACTTCCTTTTTTTAAATTCATAAATTATTTTTATTTATTTCTCCCAGAAATAATGCAAAAGCTGTTTTACGCCCAGCTCACATTAAATCCGGTTAAGGTCTGGTACGGCCCTGCCGGAGCCCCAGCGGATCAAGCTGATGGAAAAACATGAGCCAAGCAGGAAGTCCGGTCTCGTGAGGAAAGAAGATCCGGTGTATTTCAAAATAAAATCTGTCTGCTCACTACTTATCTGGACTCCTTTACCACCTGTACACGAGCGTAACGACGGAAATGTAAACATTTCTCCATTACCAGTGACACAGGGCAGTAGTGTGTTAAAGCATCCACTTCACTGGGGAGAGTCGTTGTAATGGCAAATACGGCTTTTGTTTTAAAAAAACTACGTATATACGGGGCTAATCATCACATGAACTCGCACCAAGAGGCAACCCTCGCGCACTTCTGTTCTCGCGAGTGCCGTTTCTGTGCCTGGAGCAGCGTCTGGCGCCGGAGCCGGCGGAGCCACAGTGTCAGCTGTGAGTGGTAGTTTGGGGCAAACCCGGACTGGATCAGGACCGAACCCGGACCGGACCCCGACCGTAGTTAATGTGAGCCGGGGGTTATAAATTAAAATCAGGCCGTGATGCATTACATTACAGAAGTCGAGCACTTCCGTTCCGCTCTGATGACACAACTGAACAAGTCAGACGTTTTCCAGGAGAGAGCAGAGCAGCTGCTCAGAGAGCAGGATTCAGGAGGATCGCTTAGAACTGTGTGAATGAAGTCAAAAACTACTCTGGGGGGGGTTTGATAAGGAGATAGCATAACAACGTGGGTAAAAGCTCCAAAAATTTACATGAAAGAGGACCTTTAAAGGTCCTATATCATGCTATTTTAGCCATTCCAAAGTTAAGTATAGGCATTTATATGATATATTGTACCTCTACCATTATGGAGCACTCATTTTTGTGATAAATATAAGTGTTTTCTGGAGGTATTTTTCAAACCCGGAAGACACAACGCTTCGATTCAGTTAACTCCGCCCCCTCTCTCCGCACATACAACTTTACCGTAATATAAATAAACAGCAATAAGTGAAGTTACTTCACGATGCAGTTATACAGAGTTGACATCTGCAACACAGCTTCATAAATGGCTAACACACATGCTAATATGCTAACACACAAGCTAACCCGCGTTTGGATTGACTCACCACTCTGGTCCGTCGCTGTTTACATTGTGGGACTCGCGTTGGTTATAAAAGTTAATCCACTTTGATTCAGGCGAAGGTTCACCAAACATCCATCAGAGACAGTCACAGAAAAACAATATTTTGGTGATAGTCGCCGAATCCCGGAGAAAAAAACAACTTCAAGTGGCCTCTTCTTGAAAAAGGTTGAATAAACTCCCGTCCTTGAAGCCAAACGCGCTTCTTTTTCTCCGTGACATTATCGTTAGTTAAGAATAAAGAACAGGTGTGTCCAGAATAGGTTATAACGAGCTCCATCTTTACAGCTGCAGCGCAAACATGACTGATCTGATCAGACGCTCAGGGGATGTGTTTGTTTTGACCACAGCTGACCTGGAAGCACCTCGGGCACATCCTTTTTATTTTTTTTAATTATTTTTTTCTCTTTGTTTCTCTCTTACGACAGAAATAATAAAAACGCTGTTTTACAAATTAAAATCCGGCCGTAAGCATAGAATTAAGACATTACATTACAGACGTCGAGCACTTCCGTTCCGCTGTTACGACACAACTGAACACTCAGTCGTTCACCAGGAGAGGGCGGAGCAGCTGCTCAGAGCGCAGGATTCAGGAGGATTACTGAGAGCTGCGTGAATGAAGCCACAAACCACTCTGGGGGTGTTTTTGATAAGGAAATAGCAGAACAACATGGCTAAAAGCTCCAAAAAGTCGATTTTGCATGATATAGGACCTTTAAAACCTGTTCTGTTGTTGCATTTTTCGTGAAAAGTGTGTATAATCATATATGGTTATTTACTCCAGTCTGGTCGAGCCTCTATACCTTCAAAAAAAGTGGTTGGATTTATTTCTTGCTTAGGCCTACTATTTATGTTAATGACCCGGGTTGGGTCGGGCTTGATATTTTGGGCCCAATCTTAGCTCTAACCAGTGCCTAAACAGGATATTGCCGGTGAAATCCTGGCGGGACTGAAAATCGAGCTCCAGTTTTGCACACTTTGAGCTGAACTGTGGCAGCTGCAGTTTTGGACACGGTTTTGGTGACTTTTTGGCATAATTTCAATTTGTTTTCGGTCAAAAATATCCAAAGCAGCTGCTCCCGCCGCCCGTCTTATCTGCCCCCAGATAACCCCCGCAGCGAGGTCTCATGGGAAGCCCCGCAGCCGGTGAACACGTTTACCTGGCATCCGGTGGTCTCCGCTGCTGAGGAATCCGAGCGTTCCCACTCTGTAGTTGACCGTGACCACGATGACGTTGCCGCGGTCGGCCAGCTCCACGCCGTCGTACAGCGACTGCCCCAGGAACTCCACGTCGTGCGAGGCGCCCAGCAGGAACGCTCCCCCGAAAAGATACACCATCACGGGCAGGTTCGTGGAGACTGAGGACAGAGAACCAGGGCTTGAACAAGAATAAACCGAGCAATTCCAATTTTAATCGACTAAAATGTGACGCCATTATTTTAGACAAAGTGTTTTCAGTGACTAAAATAGACTTCAAAATTAAATAAAAAGTTGAGGCTAAACTATGACTACAATGATCAGATATTTTGTCAGCAAGAGGTGGGTATCCTATACAACAAAATATCAAAATCGTTTGGAAGATTTGCAAATTTACAATATCAAATTTTATCTCCAATGTCCAATGATTGGCAAACCAGGGGTGGTGGTCCCTCTCTTTAAGAAGGGGGATCGGAGGGTGTGTTCCAATTACAGAGGAATCACCCTCCTTAGCCTCCCCGGTAAGGTCTACTCCAGGGTGCTGGAGAGGAGGATCCGGCCGATAGTTGAACCTTGGATCCAGGAGGAACAATGCAGTTTTCGTCCTGGTCGTGGCACTGGACCAGCTCTATACCCTCCGTCGGGTGCTTGAGGGTTCATGGGAGTTCGCCCAACCAGTCCACATGTGTTTTGTGGATCTGGAGAAAGCGTTCGACCGTGTCCCTCGTGGTGCCCTGTGGGGGGTGCTCCGGGAGTATGGGGTCCGGGGCCCTCTGCTAAGGGCTGTCCGTTCCCTGTATGACGCAGCAGGAGCTTGGTTCGCATTGCCGGCAGTAAGTCAGACCTGTTCCCGGTGCGTGTTGGTCTCGCCAGGGCTGCCCTTTGTCACCGGTTCTGTTCATTACTTTTATGGACAGAAGTTCTAGGCGCAGCCAGGGGCCGGAGGGTGTCCGGTTTGGGAGCCTCAGAGTCTCATCTCTGCTGTTTGCAGACGATGTTGTTCTGATGGCTTCATCAAACCAGGACCTTCAGCTGCTCTGGGGCAGTTTGCAGCCGAGTGTGTAGCGGCCGGGATGAGGATCAGCACCTCCAAATCTGAGGCCATGGTTCTCCACCGGAAAAAGGTGGCTTCCCCTCTTCAGGTCGGTGGGGAGACCTTGCCTCAAGTGGAGGAGTTCAAGTATCTCGGGGTCTTGTTCACGAGTGAGGGACGGATGGAGCGTGAGATCGACAGACGGATCGGTGCGGCGTCAGCAGTGATGCGGTCGCTGTATCGGACTGTCGTGGTGAAGAGGGAGCTGAGTCGGGAGGCAAAGCTCTCGATTTACCGATCGATCTACGTTCCCACTCTCACCTATGGTCATGAGATTTGGGTAATGACCGAAAGGACAAGATCGCGAATACAAGCGGCCGAAATGAGTTTCCTTCGCAGGGTGTCTGGGCGCACCCTCCGAGATCGGGTGAGGAGCTCAGTTACCCGGGAGGAGCTCGGAGTAGAGTCGCTGCTCCTTCACGTCGAAAGGAGCCAGCTGAGGTGGCTCGGGCATCTGTTTCGGATGCTTCCTGGTCGCCTCCCGCGGGAGGTGTTCCAGGCATGTCCTAGTGGGACAAGGCCTCGTGGAAGACCCAGGACATGGTGGTGGGACTATGTCTCCGAGCTGGCCTGGTGTCGCCTCGGGGTCCCCCCAGAACAGCTGGAGGAGGTGTGTGTGGATCGGGAAGTTTGGGCATCTCTGCTGAGACTGCTGCCCCCACGACCCGGCCCGGATAAAGCGGAAGAAAATGGATGGATTGATGGATCTCCAATGTCAACAAATGGGGAAAAGAATTAGTAAAAAAAAAAGAGAAAGTGTTTTTTGTAGTCTGTTCTCTTCCCATACAAATGAATGAAGACAATCCCTATATTAACCCCTTAACTCCCACCTGAACCGAGCACATTTTCTCTAGTTTGGCTTTACCCCAGTCCAAAAGCTTCTGGAAAAAAGGTGAGAAAATAGCGACAGAACTGAGACGAAAACAATGATGAAGATGTGACAAAAAAGTGAGAAAACTTAGACAAAAAACGGACAAAAAATTGACAAAAAACGGACAAAAAATTGTCAAAAAATCGGCCAAAAAAATGATGAAAAAGTGGTAAAAATGTCACAAAAATTGACCAAAAAAAAGACGAAAAAATGACAAAATTTGACAAAAAATTGACAAAAAAAAGATGAAAAAATGATGAACATGTGACAAAGAGTGACAAAAAATTTGCTATTTGACAAAAAAATTACAAAAAAGTTACAAAAATTGGAATGGAAAAAAAAATCTGATGACGTGAGGCAAAAGATCCATTTAGATGAGTTTTGTAGATCTTAGCTTTCAAATGAGGCGTTACACTGGCCTACAAGATTTGGGTAAAGCTGAACTGGAGAAAATGCTCTCGGTTCAGGCGGGAGTTAAGAGGTTAAAGTATGGCACGGTTTAACATGTCTGTTTTTCACAGCATTTATATAATTTCAGTGGTTTCTTTATCATTTACTTCTAATAAGATGATGCTAATCTGTTTTGAAAACTGGCTTTAGAGCTATAACTGGCACATTTACAGTGATGTTAAAGCCACACCACATAGAGTTTTACCCAATAAATAAAATTGAAATACAAGCATATTTTTATAACAGATATTTTCATCATTGAAAAATACCTCATAAATGTACAAACAAACATTCATGAGGCTCACCCTTGCTAAGATATGACTGTAAACTTTTCTGGGAGTGGGTGCGTCTCCAGCTCGTCTCCATGGAGATGTGACGAAAGGCAGCAGAATATGGGATTTAAACATGTCAGTTTCTCATCCAAGTCCATTCTTTTATTACACACTGTTGTGACAGCACTTTCTGTGACATTAGGAGCATGTTTTGTTTTGCCGCAACAGTATAGTCCAAAATGTTACACAGTGTAGCTTTAATTAATGTGCATTGTCCCTTTTCAAATACACAAAGGTTCAACTTACATTTGAAGAAACTAAAGCATGTTGTCTAAATAACATTAAAACTGGGACAAAATCAGGTCAGAAAAGCGGCCTGAATGAGGACTTTGGTCTTACGTTTGGACCCCTGAGGGACGAAGATGTTGAGGTAGAGACAGTCCTCTGAGCCCTGGGTCTTGGTCTGGAGCAGGTTCACCTGAAGACAGCGCTCCTGGTACTTCGTGGCCTTCAAGACGCCTGGGATAACACAGAGGAGACGACTAAACCAGGGCTAAACCGGGGCTAAACCGGGGCTAAACCAGGGCTAAACCGGGGCTAAACCGGGGATAAACCAGGGCTAAACCGGGGATAAACCAGGGGCTAAACCAGGGCTAAACTAGGGCTAAACTAGGGCTAAACCGGGGCTAAACCAGGGCTAAACCAGGGCTAAACTAGGGCTAAACTAGGGCTCAACCGGGGCTAAACCGGGGCTAAACCGGGGATAAACCAAGGCTAAACCAGGGCTAAACCGGGGCTAAACCAGGGCTAAACCGGGGGTTAAACCAGGGCTAAACCAGGACTAAACCAGGGCTAAACCAGGGCTAAACCGGGGCTAAACTAGGGCTAAACTAGGGCTAAACCGGGGCTAAACCAGGGCTAAACTAGGGCTAAACCGGGGCTAAACCGGGGCTAAACCGGGGCTAAACCGGGGATAAACCAAGGCTAAACCAGGGCTAACCGGGGCTAAACCAGGGCTAAACCGGGGTTAAACCAGGGGCTAAACCAGGACTAAACCAGGGCTAAACCAGGGCTAAACCGGGGCTAAACTAGGGCTAAACTAGGGCTAAACCGGGGCTAAACCAGGGCTAAACTAGGGCTAAACCGGGGCTAAACCGGGGCTAAACCGGGGCTAAACCAAGGCTAAACCAGGGCTAAACCGGGGCTAAACCGGGGTTAAACCAGGGGCTAAACCAGGACTAAACCAGGGCTAAACCGGGGCTAAACCGGGGCTAAACCAGGGCTAAACTAGGGCTAAACCGGGGCTAAACCAGGGCCTAAACCGGGGCTAAACCGGGGCTAAACGGGGCTAAACTAGGGCTAAACCGGGGCTAAACCGGGGCTAAACCAGGGCTAAACCAAGGCTAAACCAGGGCTAAACCGGGGCTAAACCGGGGCTAAACCAGGGCTAAACCAAGGCTAAACCAGGGCTAAACCGGGGCTAAACCGGGGCTAAACCAGGGCTAAACCAAGGCTAAACCAGGGCTAAACCGGGGCTAAACCAGCGCTAAACCGGGCTAAACCAGGGCTAAACCAGGGCTAAACCAGGGCTAAACCAAGCTAAACCAGGGCTAAACCAAGGCTAAACCAGGGCTAAACCGGGGCTAAACCAGCGCTAAACCGGGGCTAAACCAGGGCTAAACCGGGGCTAAACCGGGGATAAACCAAGGCTAAACCGGGGCTAAACCAGGGCTAAACCGGAGGTTAAACCAGGGGCTTAACCAGGACTAAACCAGGGCTAAACCAGACTGAACCAGGGCTAAACCGGGGCTTAAACCGGGGCTAAACCAGGGCTAAACCGGGGCTAAACTAGGATTAAACCGGGGCTAAACCAGAGCTAAACCAGGACTAAACCAGGGATAAACCAGGGCTAAACCGGGGCTAAACCAGGGCTAAACCGGAGCTAAACCGGGGCTAAACCAGGGCTAAACCAGGGCTAAACCAGGGCTAAACCAAGGCTAAACCAGGGCTAAACCAAGGCTAAACCAGGGCTAAACCGGGGCTAAACCAGCGCTAAACCGGGGCTAAACCAGGGCTAAACCGGGGCTAAACCGGGGATAAACCAAGGCTAAACCGGGGCTAAACCAGGGCTAAACCGGGGTTAAACCAGGGGCTTAACCAGGACTAAACCAGGGCTAAACCAGGACTGAACCAGGGCTAAACCGGGGCTAAACCGGGGCTAAACCAGGGCTAAACCGGGGCTAAACTAGGATTAAACCGGGGCTAAACCAGAGCTAAACCAGGACTAAACCAGGGATAAACCAGGGCTAAACCGGGGCTAAACCAGGGCTAAACCGGAGCTAAACCGGGGCTAAACCAGGGCTAAACCGGGGCTAAACCGGGGCTAAACCAGGGCTAAACCAAGGCTAAACCAGGGCTAAACCGGGCTAAACCGGGGCTAAACCAGGGCTAAACCGGGGATAAACCAAGGCTAAACCAGGGCTAAACCGGGGCTAAACCAGGGCTAAACCGGGGCTAAACTAGGGCTAAACCGGGGCTAAACCAGGGCTAAACCAGGGCTAAACCGGGGCTAAACCGGGGCTAAACCAGGGCTAAACCAGGGCTAAACCAGGGCTAAATAAACCAAGGCTAAACCAGGGGCTAAACCAGGGCTAAACCAGGGCTAAACCAGGGCTAAACCGGGGATAAACCAGGGCTAAACCGGGGCCTAAAACCAGGACTAAACCGGGGCTAAACCAGGGCTAAACCAGGGCTAAACCGGGGCTAAACCGGGGCTAAACCAGGGCTAAACCAGGGCTAAACCAGTGCTAAACCGGGGATAAACCAAGGCTAAACCAGGGGCTAAACCAGGGCTAAACCAGGGCTAAACCAGGGCTAAACCGGGATAAACCAAGGCTAAACCAGGGGCTAAACCAGGACTAAACCAGGCTAAACCAGGGCTGAACCAGGACTAAACCGGGCTAAACCGGGGCTAAACTAGGATTAAACCGGGGCTAAACCAGAGCTAAACCAGGACTAAACCGGGGATAAACCAGGGCTAAACGGGGCTAAACCGGGGGCTAAACCGGGGCTAAACCGGGGCTAAACCGGGGCTAAACCGGGGCTAAACTAGGGCTAAACCGGGGCTAAACCGGGCCTAAACCGGGGCTAAACCAAGGCTAAACCGGGGCTAAACCGGGGCTAAACCGGGGCTAAACCGGGGCTAAACCAGGGCTAAACCGGGGCTAAACCGGGGCTAAACCAAGGCTAAACCGGGGCTAAACCAGGGCTAAACCGGGGCTAAACCGGGGCTAAACCAAGGCTAAACCGGGGCTAAACCAGGGCTAAACCAGGGCTAAACCAGGGCTAAACCAGGGCTAAACCGGGGCTAAACCGGGGCTAAACCAGGGCTAAACCGGGGCTAAACCGGGGATAAACCAAGGCTAAACCAGGGCTAAACCGGGGCTAGACCAGGGCTAAACCGGGGCTAAATCGGGGCTAAACCAGGGCTAAACCAGGATTAAAAGAGGACTAAACTAGGATTAAACCAGGGCTAAACCAGGGCTAAACCAGGCCTAAACCAGGCCTAAACCAGGCCTAAACCAGACCTAAACCAGACCTAAACCAGGACTAAACCAGGTGTAAACCAGGCCTAAACCAGGTCTAAACCAGGACTAAACCAGCACTAAATCAGGCCTAAACCAGGACTAAACCAGGTCTACTCCAGGGCTTAAGTTCTGGTGTTTGGTACCGGTCCATCCTGGGTGAGGTGTGGGTTTCTCCCATCTTTTCGGGACGTCAGCGAAGGGGATTCCTTTGAAAACATCGACGCCGCTGAAGAGGCCCGTGCTCTGTCTGCGACCCTCGACGGCGCCCCCTTCTGTCTGCACCACGCCCAGCTGAAACAGGGCACAGTCGTCTACTCTGAAAGGTGTACCAAAGTATTTCTGCTGGAACAATGCACTGGTCTTATATACTGCTTTTCCAGGAGTTACATTACATTCAGTCATTCCGCACTCTGTAGTGGAAAACTATAGCAGCTAATCAGCTCTGTGCTCACTCGTGGACAATGGCTGGCAGTTAGCACAGAGCCTGTGTCGTACTTTTAAAGAAACCTTCGAAAGTCAATGCGAAATATGAATGGGGATTTTTACTTCCAGACCCTGGCAAAGGACGGGAAGTGGGCGGGACGGTTGAGCACTATGGATTTCTCACAAGGATGATCGCGAGAGAAGTCGGCGCAACAGGGGCGGAGAAAAAAGTCCAGCCGACCGCTCCACATCCGGAAAACAGCGGGAGCGTCCTTAGATCTCGTTCAGGTATCGTGTTCATTTCAAGTTTGTCCTAAATAAAACTAACTTCCCCCGCTATTATGTGTCCTTTACTCCAGCAACATCATCCATAATGACAAAAAACTTTCCCCTTTGTTAGTTTGTTCACGTTCATGAGTTTGTTCTGAAAAACATGAAGTTTCTATAGTTTAGGGGCAGTACACAACTTTAATATAGTTTCAGTCATGTTTAATTTGTTCAGATCTAAAGTGTTGCCCTGAGGAGAGAGGTGGGGGTCACATGTTTAAATTGAGCGTTCTCTCCCCACACAAATGAATGGAGTCAGGCGCCATGTTAAAGTATAGCGCAGTATGACACGCTAGTTTCATGATATTTATATAATTCCTGTGGTTTTATTTTATCATGAACATATAATAAGATGATGTTTAGTGGCCAGTGGTTGTGAATCCGACCCACAAAAAGCAGATACTGAACTGAATATGATTTAGCTTTTAGCTCAGAGACACTTTTATACGCTAATTCCTATCTGAAGTAAACTCTCAAAACATGTGTACATTCATTCATGATTTCTGATGAGGCTTTGACCTAATCACGTGAATGTGGACAACAGCTGAAAACATCTGGATCGTTCATAATTTGCCATGTTTGAAGCTAGTGATAACGGCTATAGGAAAAATACATTGAGCAGGCTAACAGAAAAGCTTCCCGAAGTAGCCAGCTTGCTAACTGATTGAACGCCCCTTCTCCTTTTTAACGGGCCCTCTCGGTACCTGACAAAGTGAAAAGGTAAAACTTTAAAACGTAATTTGGATAACTTAAAGCCACACCGCGTAGAATTTTACCCAATAAATAAAATTGAAATACAAGCATTTATTTGATGATAGATGTTTCATAATTGAAAAATACCTCATTAATGTACAAACAAACATGTGCTTTTGCTGTGAGCGGCTCAGCTCTACTAAGACCTGACTGTAGCTTTACCGGGAGTGGGTACGTCTCCAGCTCGTTTCCATGGTGATGTGGACTCAAACCAGCACAATTTGAGATTTAAATAGTTTAGGTTCCCATCCAAATCCATTTTTTGATCAACCACTGCAAAAATAGCATGTTCTGTGTTGACCTGGTCATGTTTTGTACTGAGGCAACAGTATAGTCCAAAATGTGACGCAGTGTGCCTTTAAGATAGATTTTGTACGTCTGGTGGGCTTTCATACAAAATGGCCGACATCCAATATGGCGGATGGCATTGATGTAAAATATTTTTTGCTCAGTTTGTCATGACGTACGTCTGTACCAAAACCTTCCGACCCTAAGTGAATATCCACAACCAAAATACTGATTCTGATATTACTCAAACTCTATTTCTAAACTCTACATCAAGGGTGTCAAACATACGGCCCGTGGGCCTGAGCCGGCCCGCGAGAAAATTTAATCCGGCCCCTGCCCTGTAGAGCATAAATTCCAGAGTATGTCAAAAAAAAAAAGTATTCTCTATCCCATTCCTGTGCGGAGATATGAATTTTTAAAGAATAACCAGAATGCTCATTCCAGCCACTAGGGGGCATTAAATAAAAAAAAAAAAAGGCCAGAGTTAGAGCTAGAGTTCCACACGTGTCCAGCAGAGGGCACTGACATAATAAGAGCTTGTGTGGTAAATGGACAGTCTGCCCCAGGGCGGCTGTGGCTTCAATAACAGCTTACCGCCACCGAGTGAATAAATAATTAGTTCTGCACTTTCAGGACCTTGTGACACAGGCTTGTAAAGTGTATTACAAGTGTAAGCCGTTGTTATTAATGAATTAATAATTAATGCTTCGTTTGTGCACGTTTGTGCACATAAAATTAGCGTTTGTGCGCACTTCGTTTTTGAGATATTGATCATTAATTGGTAATTGATCAGCCTCCCCATAGTGTCTGATTCACTCCAAACTAGTATCATTGTTCAGCTCTTCGTTTGTGCACGTTTGTGCACATAAAAATGCACATAAAAGGCTAATGTTATGTGCACATACAAAGCACAAACGAATGACACCATTTTGAAGCAAATCGGACACTATGGGGGGGCTAACTTCCCACAAGTCTACTTGAGTTGTAGTTGCTTTTTCTTGTTAACTACCTTGGCGGCTGACAGCAGGTCCAGCGTGAGGAGAAACAGGATCGCCCCCAAACTCTCCATCTTCAAAACGCTTGCGACAGGAAACAAAAATAATCAACAACAACAGCAAGAAAGAGAGACGACAAGAGAGAAATGGGTTTCCCTCACACCTGCTGCTGCTGTACTTATACTCACCCTTATCTCAACACACGCACATGGAACACTATGGGGGGCGCTAAAGAGACACCTTATCTTCTCTGTCCAAACCATGATCCACGGGGCGACCGGGCCAGCTGTCCCTCTGGGTGCAGGGGGTATACAGGCCGAAGCTAGTCAAATGTTATGCTTTTTAATGCCATTTTCATGCCTAAATAGAATATTTTTACGACAAAAATGAGAAAAATCTGGGTATATTTCATTTCGTAAGGTTTGGAAACATTCAACCAAACAGAGGAATGAGGTGAAATACAATATGTTCAAGTAAATGATATACAATCTAAAATGTTCCATTCTTGTACCTAAATTATTTATTCTCTATATATAAATGATCCATGTAATGTCTCAAAAAGGCTAAGATCTGTTTAGTTTGCTGATGACACCACCTTGTACAGTTCTGGTGACGATCTAAACCAGCTCCTAGAAATGGTGGAGAGAGAGTGACACAACCTCAAAGTCTGGTTTGATATCAATAAATTGTCTTTAAATATAAAAAAAACAAAATGTATGATTTTCTCGAACCGAAAAATGGACAGCCAGATAAACCTAATGCTCATCAATATGCCTTTAGAACGAGTTTATGAAAACACATTTCTTGGAGTTATAATTGATCATGATCTAAATTGGAAGTCTCAGATTAATAATATCAGAATGAAATTATCAAAAGCAATAGCGATATTATATAAATCCAGATATATTTAAAACAAAGAGAGCTTAATTCTTATATATAACTCATTAATCATGCCATACATCACATTGTTTAGAAATTTCGGGAAATACCTATAAATCAAACACCCAAAAATGTTCTAAACTTGTGTCACAAACAGTACAAAATATGTTCACCATCAGACGGTATGAGCTCAGAGGAGAAGAGCAGTTTGTAAAGAAAACATTTCAAACAAACACCATGAGATTTTGTGTTTCTGTTAAAGGGGTGGATCTCTGGAATGACTGTACAGAGGATCTCAAATTATGTCCCTCTCTCTTCCACCTAAAGAGAATGTATAAAAGTGTTATACTTGAAAAATATATTAATTCTGTTTACTAGTTTGTTTAAGACTGCATCAACTTAATAAAAAAAATAAAAAAATCCTTTTGAATGTCTGATGTAATGTTAGAAAGTTAACAAAAACACGTGCTGTAAGTTCAAAGGGTAGGCAAAATAAGCATTAGCTTCAGCCTATACCTTTTCGGTCATTTTGCATGTTATGAAGAAGTATACTTAACTGAATGTCAATCTTTTATGCATAATTCTGACCTAAACTAAATTGGACACAACAGGTACTGCAGCTGAATGAGTTTTAGACCACCGTTTTTGTGTTTTTGACAAATGCATGCAATAAAAACATTGAGCGATGCCATTGTTGTGGGTCCTGATTAAAAGTTAAATCATAAATATTGAACATTTAAACATTTCTAAGTCAGAAGACCAGATTCTGCAATATATTGTGGCTTTTTTTGACAGACACATCTTGTTGCCAAATACCGTGTTGTATGATAACAATTTAGCCATATGTACAAGTTCTCCCTTCAACCCAAAACCCATCAAACGAGTGGCAAAGTCCTTTGTGAAGAATAGGTAAACTTAATTAAATTGGTCACGCTGGATCTATAGTGGCAAACATTATCAGTTTCCAAACCAGTCAGTCAAGTCCAGTCCTTTTCTGACCTGATATCACCCTAAGGCTGTGCCCTCTTTATGTTGCACAGCCTTATGTCCTACACTTTTTCTATGACTGTGTTGCATAAAATGTTCATTATTGGGTGTCCTAACTTTCTGCGGCTTTAGAATATTTTGTTATATATTGCTTTCCTTGTGTGATCCCTGACTGAAACTGCAAATGTAGTGCATCAATGTAGGTCTTTGTATCATAAGTTTAATTTTTCATGTCCCGGTTCATGTCCCACCACATCACAAACGGTCCGCTTTTGCTATACCATAGTTTTCCAGGTGCATTGGCCCAACATGAATGATTCTTTCAGGAGACACGTGTTGAACCCAAAGCAGTTCATCATTCCAGATGATCCAAACCTCCTCGAGTTTGGGAGAAATTGCAATACTTGGCTTAAAATGTATTTTGTAATGTATCCCGTTACTTTCTCGAATCAGCATACTGCATTCTGAATACTTTGAATACTACTTTCACATTGATTGTCATTATATTTATGCATAAATATGGCGTATAATTACAAAAATAAAAAACGTGATTATTAGAACACCTGTTATAAACTCACTTACCATTAATTACGAACTCTAAAAATCTCTTGGCCAATGGAGCAGCAGGTCACAGTGCATCATGTGACACGTGTGCAGTGTTTGTATGAACTGTTGCATAAGGCGTTTTAAATGTTTTGTTTTATTTTAGGAGGAAAAACAGGTCAACATTAAAAGTTATTTCTTAATAATGTTGTGCAATATGGAGGTAAAATGTAATGATTGAGGACTGGGATATATTCCATTGATATTTGGAAAAAGCAACCATATTCTAAATACTCACAAATGAAAGTATAACTTTACCACAATAGTTACTCAAATGAGTATTCTCAACACTATTTAGTTACTCTCAACGCTGTCTGTGGAGCAGTTCATTCCAGATGATCCAAACCTCTTCTGTGGGGTAAATGATTGACAGGTGCACGTGGAGGGGGCAGAAGCTCAGGTTTCGTGGGCGTGGCCTGCCGTTGCTGATGTCTGCGTGAGCGTCCTGACGCATGGCCGCAGGTAAACAACCGTTCTTCTTTAACTGTATTTTCTTCTACTTTTCCGCTCTTTTGTGACACACGCGCTCCTTCCGCGGGCACCGGAACAGCGCACGCGCCTGTGTGCGGGTGCACGCGGCGTGTCAGCGGCCGCGCGCCTCGTGAGGAGCATGTTTTCCCCCCCGTTAGCCTGTTAGCATTAGCCTCAGTTAAAAGTTCAGAGCTGCGTGTGAGGCGCGTGATGACGTCACACAAAGTTTGTGCAGAAGTAAACACTGCTCTGCGCATGCGCCACGGAGAGCGAGCAGTGTCCGGTGTCACATGTCAGGGCTGCTTTTATGGCTCCACTTCAGAATGAAATCTCTGGATCCGAACGACATTACAAACTCTGTACTTTCGTAAGCAGCTGGTTTTTACTGGACTATGACTCGTAATGCAGCTTCAGAGTAAATCTATTCACCTGTCACTGCATTAAAGCGGTAATGCACTCGTTTTTTTTTTATGTTTCAGCACATAGTTACCTTTTATGACTCCACTTCAGAATGAAATCTCTTGGACCTGTTCTGAGCTGGATCCTAACGATACTACAAACTCTGTACTTTCGTAAGCAGCTGGCTTTTACTAGATTATGGCTCGTAATGCAGCGCCTGAGTAAATCTATTCACCTGTCACTGCATTAAAGCGGTAATGCACTCGTTTATTTCTTATATTTCAGCACACACTGCGAAAAATAACTGTCTAGATTAGTTTAAATGCCTCAGTTTGAGCACAACAATCCAAATTTCGAGTTCGTTTGACTAGTTAAGATTTAGTTGGGCATTTGACCTAGATTATATTCTGTTCTGAGATGTTTCTCCATTTCATCTTTATCTCAGGTCATTTTCTTTGCCAATGGGGAAGGAAATGGGTCTCATCCCATCAGAGGTGGGAGTAAGTCACTAAATGCAAGTCTCGAGTCAAGTCCAAGTCGTGAAGGTCCAAGTCTCAAGTAAGTCCAAGTCAATCGGTCATGGGGTCAAGTCAAGTCAAGTCAAGTCATAGCTTTTGTCAAGTCAAGTCAAGTCATAGCTTTTGTCAAGTCAAGTCATAGCTTTTGTCAAGTCAAGTCATAGCTTTTGTCAAGTCAAGTCATAGCTTTTGTCAAGTCAAGTCAAGTCTTGCTTTAGCCGGCAAGTCACCTCAAGTCACAAACGCCAGCGTGTCTACTTTTCATGTGTTTAATCTTGAAAATAATAAGTGCTTTCTCAATAATAATAATAATTTTGAAAATTTAGGCTAAAATCAAACTTTTTAAAATCTCATGGATTTGGATTTAAAGTCTAATTAATATTTAAACGCCACAACATTCAAAATATATCTATTATAAATAAACAGTCTATGTACAAAATTGCTGGGACAGCATTTTAAGGAAGGGGGCTCGGGGGGCGACTTAAAGAATATGAAATATAGTATTTTAAATATGAGCTGCTTTTCCCTGCAGTCTGAAAGATAAATATAAAATAATATTTTTTATTTTTGTTAGTTTCTGGCGCTTCTTCTGTCAGTGGTTCCCCTGTAATGCCCCAGCCCCTGTATACTCGGATTCGCCCCTGCTCAAAATAGATTCCGCGTGGTCTTCAGTCCCGCTGGCACTGGGCTCTGTGCGGATGCGTAAAATAACCTCTAAATGCTGTAAACTTTGTGTGAACGCCTTAAAACATCGAAAAGCCCCAAGATTCCTGTTGATTAATCCAGCTGTTACGCATCGTCGTTCTGGAGGCTCCGTCTGCGCAGTAGGTTCAGTCCATTGTTTCAAACGTTTTCCTGTCCATAAATCTCCTCCTCTTCACTCTGTTTAGAAAACTTTTAATGCACGTATTTCGACGTCGTATTTCCTCCTGCCTTTTCCCGCTGTATTGCTTAGAAGCGCTGTGTCTGGAAACCGAACACGCATGTGGATAATTACCATAATGTAAACATAGATGCGCC
This sequence comes from Gobius niger, assembly GCF_951799975.1. Taxonomy (NCBI): domain Eukaryota; kingdom Metazoa; phylum Chordata; class Actinopteri; order Gobiiformes; family Gobiidae; genus Gobius; species Gobius niger. Next base: position 41,072,284 of record NC_136852.1, on the reverse strand, counting down.
ACTTTTACAAAATTAATCCTGATCTTTCAACAGTTTCACTCAAATAAATAATAACTATAAAGTCACAGCGAGTCATTGAGAGTCATTGGCCTCAAGTCCAAGTTAAGTCTCGAGTCACAATCAGCAAGTCCCAAGTCAAGTCAAGTCTTTTTGCAGCTTTGGTCAAGTAAGTCTCAAGTCCCGAAAATTGCGACAGTCATGTGACTCGAGTCTCCCACCTCTGCATCCCATTGACAGTGTTACTTTCTTATTTGAAGTGAGATTATCTTAAATGTCATCAAACTAGCAAAGTGAATGTGGTCAGATCAGGAAAAACTCTCAAAACAAGATCCATTTCCTCAATTCAAGACATTTAAGCCAATGCTTGAGTTTTGCTTTATATAGTGCAGAGTTGAGCGGTCAGATGTGTTATTATGATCTATCTATTAACTTCATAGCATGCAGTGACACCTGCAAGTTCACCTTTACCCTAATCTAAAAGTTCACAGCCTATGGGCCTCATCTACTACATCAACTCGTCTATAGAAAGATTTTTCATTGCGCTTTTGTTTGTCACATTTTCGCCACATCACTTTTTGTTGCCCTTTTGTTGAATATTCGTCACTTTTCTCAAGAAGCTTTGGCTAAAACCGAACCTGGAGGAAATGTGCTTGGTTAAGGCGGGGGGTAAGGGGTTAATGGGAGGAATAAACAGGAAATCAACAGAACTGAAGGCTGCTTCTTTTACAGATAATGAACTGCAGCTTAAGAATCTGATTTGATAGTTATTCACTCAAATATGTATCGCAGGAGAGATCAGAAGAGATCATCGTCATGTCGCTTATTAGAAAGAGTGTTAATCAGATTTAGATTAAGGAAAGTTGTGCTATGTTTTGACATAGGGCTGGACGACATGGCAAAAAAAAAAAAAAAGAGTTTCGATTCTATTCTATTTTTCCAATGTATGTGTTGCTGATTCATGAACTTAGACGTACCTTTTATCCAAACCTCAAACAAAAGAGTGGAGTAGCCAATGTATTTACTCAACTCATTAGTTTGAAATAGTTTCACTTAAGTAGAAGGAAAAAGTATTGGCGTAAGAGTAATAAAGTACTTGGAGAAACTACTTGAGTACTGGGACTATCCGAGCAACTGTTTGAACGGTCTGATTCATTTTTCTGTAAAAACCTATAAAAAGGAATCAAATAAACAAACTGAGAAATGCATATTTTGCACATCAAATGAAGAGTTACTTACTCAAGAGTACAGATACTTCATTTTAGTCTCTTACCCTCCACCTGAACCCGAGCACATTTTCTCCAGTTTGGCTTTACCCAAATCTAAAAGCTGCTTGAAAAGTATCAAAATAGCAACAAAAATGAAGGGAAAGCTAGGATGAAAACAAGAAAGAGTGACAAAAACTTGTGACTAAAAGAAGCGACAAAAGAGCCACAAAAGAACAACAGAAAAGTGCCGAAAAAGTGGCATAAATGTGATGAAAACACGGCCATGGTAAGGAAAAAGATCCATTTAGATGAGTTTTGTAGGCCTTGGCTTTCAAATAAGGCGTTACACCTTTTAAATTTTTATGTTAAAAAATATAATGAATGATTAGCAAAGAGTTTTAGCGGGGTTGAGCCCTGCAGTAAAGAATTGGTGGGCATACAGTTGTGCAGATCTATCTTCATCTACTGTGCGGGGCTGCGACCAAAATGACCTTCTTTGTCCCCCCCCCCTCCAGGTGTTAGCCATGTCCCGGGAGCCGGTGGTTTTGGACCTGTCTCTATTGGACTCGTCCGATCTGAAGGAGGCAGAGCTGGTGAAGATCTCACTGTCGCAGCAGCTCAACTCAGGTATCACACACACAGGAGAAAAGAAAACAACATGACAAACTTCTAATTACTTTGAGTTGGTTGTGAGTGCAGTTGTCTAAACCTGAAAAAAACAAAGGTTATTTGGGGTGCTCTGTGGTTGGGCGGGGTCAAAGAAATGGGCGATGGATGTGAGATGGTGGGAGCTTTTACACTTGTGCCCAGTGAAAATAGCAAACACATCGATAAACTTAACAGAAAAATAACAGGATTTGCCGTGGACTCAGGTCAGACGTGTTTACAGCTGAACTAATCTCGAAACGACAACCGTGTCCCTAAACTGGATTGCCTCACTTCCGTCAGTCTACCCCAGGGCAGCTGTGGCTACAATAGTAGTTTACCACCATCTGTTAACATGGGACTGGAGAAGTCCAGATAAAATCAGTTACTACACAAAAACAAAGCCGTTTTTCGGCCGCGCAGAGAAACGGTGCAGTGTCGACATGTTGGTGCAAATGAACATTGGACATTTTACAGAAATCAATCGACTAAACATCAGATTTGAGCGGAGAATATTTTCCCTCGTTCTCCGTTTAAATGAACGGGCTTCGCGCTCGACAGGAAGTGTCAGTACAACGGAAGTGCCGAGACAAACCATAAAGTGGCAAAAGTGGGTGGGGCGGAATAAGGCGAATAAGACGCACTAGCCATATAATGCCTTAAAAAAACAACAGGCCGAGTAGGCGTACGGTTTGCTAACGTAACACATTAAACAACAAACTAAATAGGTGTCTGGTTTGTTAACGTCACATAGACAGTTCAGATAACTAAAGCATAAAGAACATACCACTGCACCGTTGACAAACCACTCCCAACAGCACATTTTAGCCCTCTAGCGGCATGTGAAATTATATATTTGAATAAAAAAAACAAAATTTAAATCACATATTAGTCTCTCCGGAGTATAAGACACACCCCCTACAAAACTATGGTAAATACGTACAGAAAATACGGTAGAGTTGTCCTGTAATGCAGCTAATACAGATGGAAAAAGAGTCTCCTACAGCAAATATAGTATATATATTTAGAAGGAGATTTGTTTTTTTTGCTGACATATTTTATGGTACCATTACACACTGTTCAGCGTTTGACCTGCAGTTCCTCTCTCAGACAGAGGAGGCGCCGTCCTGTCGTTACTGGTGGACTTTTACCTGGAGACGTCTTCTTTGCAGGCCGTGGCTCTGCTGTCGACCGTAAGAGAACAACTGCACAAGGTAAAGCAATCAGAGAGCAGCTGTTCTGTCATTGGCCGATGATTTATCCGTCTGTTCTGTCTGTCTGTACAATAGGCCAGGATGAATGATAGCTGTGTGTGTAAACTCTGTTGCTCTTGATCCTCAGTGGGACTCTTCTAATTAGGTTTTGTTGGTGAAGGCTCTCGGTCGTGCAGGTGTTTTCCATGCTTGAATTAACAAAGAAAGACTTGTTCTGTCTCTGAAGGGGCTGCTGGAGAAGCTGAACGATGCGCTGGGTAAAGCTGCGACGCGATTGGCCGCTCTGACGCTGCTGGGTCACCTGACCAGGAAGCAGCCTTCGTGGGTGCATCTGGTCACGCGCTGCCCCCTGCTGGCCTCATTGCTGCGCTGCCTCAAGGTCTGTCCCTTTTGGAAGTAATGTAACAAGGACATGATGCAAAAAACAGGGCAGGACTGGCAGAAAAACTCGTCCCTTGACTTATTGGTCAAACCGGCTCTCGACCGCCCCCGTTGCATTGCAATAGTTGAAACCATTTGCAGAACAATTAGCCCTTGTCCAAAAACAGTACAAGGTACAAAACACAGAATGAGAGTGGCTTGTCTTTTCTGCCAGATTCAAGCTAACGCCTCACAGCACTTACCATTTTAATCCTGTGGTTTAGAACTTGTTGGAACATTTGTAGAATAACTAAACATCCTTAAAATGTGAGCTCCATTAATGAGGTTCCTCCTGCAACAGAAATAAACTTCACAAAACCAACCAAATTATGACACTGTAGATTTGAATAATGAAATGGCAAAACTCGCTGAGTTACCAGGGTGTAGAGTGAGAATAGAAGTCCCAAAAAACATGCTAAATCCTTTCAATGGAAACCAGAGGCTATTTCCAACTGCTGACTGGGGCTGGGGGCAAGTCACCTGACAACTCCCAACTTGCACTTCTTGCAGACATTTATTGAAAATATACAAACTTACAACTACAGCAAAATAGAGGTCTGAGGTTCTCTGGGTCCTGGAGGGTGTTATAATAAACTCTTTTCACTTATAATGGCATAGCCCACTTATATTGGGGCATAAGTAATATCTGAGAAATTGGCCCCATTGCTCATTATAAAAGATTATCTGGGAACCATAACTCAGCATGTCCATGGAGGGGGCTAAAAGCACCAGAGGAGTTTAGTGAAGGTGATGTGTAATTACATCCAAATATTGATCTGAACTTATGTGGAACAAGCTCTTGTGGGCCGGTGTGGTGCTATACGGGCCTGTTAACACATCTGGTCTGACCGGCCCAAAAGTACATCTGTGCAAAAGCGAATCTGCCTCAGGACCTTAGAGCAGTCTCACAACGGTAACATATTTTTAAAAATGAATTGGTAAAAGAGATAAAATTTAATTTAAGTAAAAGTAAAGTAATAGTTTGTTTTTTTAATGCATACTTTCAGTCAGTGCTTGTTTTAGTGTGCTATAAAATATAACTTCTCTTTCCGCTGTAACAAGTGGCATCAGGACAGTCCAGGTGTTCTTGTACTGGATCCACACTCCCTCAGTGACCCCTCTCTCATCCCGCAGACCGATGCAGACGCTGTCGTCCTCACCACTGGAGTCCTGGTCCTGGTGACTCTATTACCCATGATCCCTCAGTGCGGGAAGCAGCTGGTCTTTGACTTCTTCGATGTGTTCGGACGCTTGGCCTCATGGAGCCTCCGCAACCCAGGTATAAACCACAACAAGAACAGGTTTATACAAAAACGTGATCGTAACATTTCTTCTGTTTTTGCCTTGTTTTCCTTTTCATGGTGAAGCGTGGTTGTCTCTTCCTGTTGAATTCCTGGATGCCTCGGGTGGTTTACTCACATTAAATGTTCTTGTATTGTCTTGTGTTGCAGCTCAGGTGCCGATGCTGCAGATGCTCCACCTGCAGGGGGCGCTGTACTCTCTGTTCCACAGAGTCTACGGCATGTTCCCAGTGAACTTCCTGTCCTATCTGCGGCTGCACTACAGCATGAAGGAGAACGCAGACACCTTTCACCGAGTCGTCAAGGTCTCAGCTCGCTTCACACAAACACCATTTCAGAGCCGGGAATTCAACCCACAACTTACAATCCACATAGGGCTGGGCAATCGTGACAAAAATTAATTTCTCAATGTTTTTGGGGGACTTTCTCAATATTGACAGCTATATTTGTGCAAATTTTAATTTACATCGCTCTGTCACTCAAAAAGATAATCCTGAACTGACTACGGAAGGACAGAGAAACACTGTCCATATAAAGCCCGTTTTTCCTCTATTTTTTCCTATGAAAAATTACTTTCAGTTTCAAAAACACAAACATTGCGCCTGAATTCATCCTCTGTATGGCAACATGACGGGGACAAAACTTCTTCCTTGTTGTGAGTCAGTGGCGTTGATCGTTCATAGGCACAGCGCCATCTGCTGTTCATAGAGTGCATTATTAGCCTTTTGGACAAATGGACTTTTGACTTTCATAGACAGGGACAAAGAACTTATTACTTTTACTCCACTACATGAAAGATGAATATAACACTTTCTGCTCCACTACACGAAAGTGACAGAAACACTACTCAAGTAAAGTACATGAATATATACTCATGAATTCTACTTACGTGCAGTACTTAAGAACAGTCCACAGTTTTTCCATACTGGGATATGTTCTTACCTGAGCTTAGACAAGTTGACGCGTACTTGTCTGGTCTTTGTGTGTGCCTGTGGAAGAGCTTGGTCGCTTCTAACTTCACCCCATTTGGAGCTATAGGAATACAATGGGAGAGGCTAAATGCTAGCAACATCTTTGGTCGTTTTGCGTGACTGAGCGTATGCATAAAGACCAAACAGGTACGCATCAACTTGTCTAAGCTCAGGCAGGAACATATCTGTAAAAATGGTGGCCTGTTCCTTTAAGTACTGTAAATTCACTGCGTTACTGAAATACTGAAATTCCAAATGCTGGTAAGTTCATTAGGCCAATGTAGAAAGTTTCTGTTTATAAGAAGGTACGAAGGTATTACTTGTTAATATTCCAATATTATATTTTATTCAGTCTTCATCAGGGTTGATTATGCGTCACAGGTTTGTGTCACATTTAAAGAGCAGGCTACTTATGTGACCAAGATCACGTGTGAAATGCAAACCTGAGAAAAAGCACAATATTTACACGAGACTCCAACCACTGAGTACAGAAGACGACTCGAATACCTACATTGAATATTTACAGTATTTACAAATTAAATGGCAGGAGGGAAATCGCAGTGAGAACGGACCAGACCAAAAACTGGCTAGATACACAATACAATGTAAATATGTAGAGTCCGTTGGTTCCCACAACAACTTAAACTTAGACGGTCGACTCACTTCACATCTTTGGCCCTTTTCTCCACAAGGCCAAAGAGGTGAAGCCCCACGGCTATAAGTCAGGTCAAGTTTATCATTACCCTGATATTTATTTGTTTTTAGCCCATGTTGGACCACGTCAGAGTCCATCCAGAGCTGGTCACCGGGACCCAGGACCAGGAGCTGGACCCCACCAGGTAAAACTGTGTTGTTGTAACTGCCATACACGCATAAAGCAGGACAAAGGACAATGATAAATGTGTAGCAGAAATATAAGCTTAAACATGAAAATCTAGACACTGTCCTTGGTGAATGTCTGTATGATTTAACTCCGGTGTTCTCTCCCCAGGTGGAGGCGTTTTGAAGTCCATGACATCGTGATGGAGTGTTCTCGTCTGTCTCTGGATCCTTTGGAGGCGTCAAGTGAAGACCTGCTGTACTTCTCCTCCTCTGCACCCCCCTCTCTCCCTCCTCACGCCTCTGCGCTCCCCTCTCTGCCTCCTCTGCCCCTGTCTGTCACTGAGGGCGACTGCAGCCCTGGCTCCCACAGCTCACTCCAGGTACATTACACTTTAGGTGTTTATTATCACAAAAGCTCCTAACCCATAACCCTCTGTGAGTCTCATATTTACTGTATATCCATCGATTACACTGGGTTAGTGTCTGTCCGTCCACAGTTTGGGAGAGACTGGGGTTGGTACATAATTTGTGTACCAACCCAGTGGCAAGGCAAGGCATTATTTATTCACATTTCGTACACAAGGCTGCTCAATGCGCCAGTGCTAAGAGTAGCCACTGGGGAAGATTATAAGATTACTCAAAGATGCGTGATTTCATCTTTAAGCTAAATGACAAAGAGCTGATTTCTCTAGTTCACAATAAAAAGGCAATAAATGATCAGGGAACAACAGACATAAAGTTGGTTTTTTGTTTTGTTCAACTTAAAATGTAAACTGAATCTAATTTTAAGAATGTTTTCATTTGTCTCTGTGCTAAACAGGCTGTGGATCTGTCCTGGAGCCCTTCGTCTCACTGCGGTCTGTCCACGCCTCCACCTGAGGGACACACCCCCTCGACCCCTGGCCCCGCCCCTTCGACACCAGGCCCCACCCCTTCAGCTCCAAGCTCCTCCCCTTCTACACCTGGTCATGCCCCCTCGACACCAGGTAGCATCACTCTCGTCTTTCTCTTGTCTGTCCCTTTGTCTTAATTTCGAGTCATTTTATTTCTAACATCTGACTTTGCGCAGGTGTGACGGCTCCCTCGCCGGCCTCTGTCCCTGTGACTCCGCCCCCAGTGCGCTCACCTGTCCCCAGCAGTTTCCAGGTAAAACCACTCTGGCTTTGAGTTGACTTTTTGAACTGTTTTATTTTAATGTGAATGAGTCTCGTCCATTGCAGCAAGAGAAGCAGCCGGTCACGGCACAGGAAGGGCGGAGTCGAAAATACGTCCAATCAGAGTCCCCCATGAAACCCCGCCTCGAAACACCCACTGACCAAGCCCTGCCTACACCTGGTCCCACCCGTTTTGCTCCAGAACAATCGTACGAGGCTCTGTTTGAACTGGCTTTGCCTCGAGCTGCACCACTGTTCATCGCCAAAAAGACCAAGGTAATATTTTGTATTTTCTTCCACTTTAAGGCGAGTTTGTTTTATTCAGTCAGAGTATAAAAAAGACCAACCTCTCTGTTTATGATTTATTAGATTTTTTGTCACTTTGAGCCGGAGATTTATCCAGGAAGTAACTCCAACATGGCTGTGGCTCTCCCTGGTCTTTCCCACACTTCTTCATTCACAAATACTGGCATGTTTGGTATCCACGTGTAGCACGAAAGGCTGTGAGCGAGATGACGCTGTAATCCAAATGTGGTCATTTCCTTTGTGGGAGACGGCAGCAGCTAAAGATGGGAGAAATATACACACATGTGCAGACAAAGTTACTAAACTTCAGGGAAGGTTTCTCCAAATGAGTTTTTCATTCCGCAGAGGCCAGGGCTAGACCAGTCTGACCAGGCACAAGTTTTGGGACTGACCTCGAGTCGTGGCCAAAGTGCACTGGACCAAGACTAACGTGACTTGAACAGACTGCTGGGCACTGGTTGGCTCTGATTCAGTATTAACAGACAGGTATATGGATTTAGTATTTCCTCATACCACTGTTGAAAAAGGTGATTTTGCTGATGTTTGCACAACTTTAGCTGGTGTTAACATAACATTAGCACTTTAGCTGCTTTTTTCCTGTAGTGTTTGCCCTGGCTCCTCTGAATAATTCCATAAACCCCACCAAAAGGCAGCATTTGTCCACATTGTTCTTGCTGCGGCTTACAAAACCTTTCGAGCAGTTCTGTGTTTGCTTCAGTAATGTGCACGTCTGTGGGTGTGCCGCCCACAGCAACTGCGGGCCTCGCATGTAGGGGAAACCCTCGCGTGTACTGGATGAGTAGATATGTCACAAGGCGAGTACAGTGACCGAGGCATGCGGGATTCAAGAGTGTTATGTGGAACTGCGGGTCAAGTGCGCCTCATGTCCTGTAGGAGGTGCTGCAGCGGGCCGAGCTGGACCACAAACCCGTGTCTCCTCTGGAGCTGTTGGATCAACTGAAGCCGGTCCAAGACCTGCTGATTCTGCAGGGCGACTACGCCCACCAGCAGCTGCTCAGGTGAGTCAGGCCATGCCCACCAGGTTAGTCAGGCTACGCCCCCTAGTGTGGTGAGTTGCTTCTATGATTTGTTTAAAATGTCAATTCAAATTATGGAGGTAAGAACCTAACATATAATAATATATAATACAGACAGACCTCCATTTTGGGTAGTTTAATATACAATACAATAAAGGAAAGACTCACAGCAGCACAGTCAGACCTGAAAGTTCTGTCTATCTTAACTGTGCTAACTTAGCAGCTACACAGAACAAAGAGCAAAGGTGCCCGAGTTATGAAGGGACTCTTAAAATCTCATTTGGACTTTAAAGGTGCATTATGCAACTTTTTATGTGGAAAAAAAATGTATGCGTATCTCACCTTCTAGTGGCGTTTATGCTACAGGATCAATTCTATTTCAGATTTTTTAGGTTTTCTAGATCGAATGTATACGTAACCATGGACACAGATCAATCACCAGTGAAAACCTACCAGAAACCTTAAAAACAATTGATCCCGGAGGGTCCTACAAGCCAATGTGATGGAAAGCAAAGGCACAAAGTTAACCAGTAACCATCATACAGCCGCTGGGTCACTGAATGGTCAAATACAAACTAGTATTTACTTTTTTTTTTTTGCACAAAAGTTCCATAATGCACCTTTAAAAATTTAGACAAACTGCCTAATATTGTTCTTTCTTGTTGTGGCTGTGTCACTCAGACCAGGGCCCCACATAGCGCCCCCTGGTGAGTAGTTTCTTCTCTCTGTGTGTGTTTTAGGTCAGCCATGAACAAGTACATGGACCGCAGCTCCACAGGTAAACACCAGCACAAAGACAACCCTCTGAATTAGAGCCAAGCTGATGATTGATTGATTTTGACTCACCCTGTAGGTTCCATCCCTCTGACCACCTCTATAACCCCCCCTGCTGTCTCTGTGGAGGAGCTGAGCATCGAGCTGCTGCTTGTCCAGAATCAGCTCCAGTTCGAGAGGTTCAAGAGGCAACAGCATGCCATGAGGAACCGCCGTCTCCTGAGGAGAGTCATCCACACGACTGCGCTGGAGGAGCAAGCCAACGCCATGGTCTTGTCACACAAACATTTAGCGACACAGACCAGGGCGGCACAATACATTGACAAATTATCGTTATCGCAGTTTTAGGCAGCGTATTATCCATATCACAAGAGGAGGTTTTCATCTGACAGAGATTTACACATTTTTTGCATGGTAACATGCAGTGGTGTAGTCCACAGGAGGAGAAAAATGTGTGTGAATTGGAATTTTGGAATTTCTGCCTAAATTGGCCATAAAATGTGGTCTGATCTTCATCATAATCATTAGAATCAGTAAACAGTGTCTGCTTAAACTAATACCCCCAAATATGTAAACATTCACAGGACAGGGACAAAGTAAGTTAACCCAGGAATCGAGCTGAACAGTATAGTAACAGTATAGTAAAGAGGAATGGTCCAAGATTTATCCTGACCGTTGTGAGCGTCTAATCTGCTACTACAGAAAAGAAGTTATTGCTGCCTCTGACCCGACACCGATGACACACATCGGCAGCAGAGGCTATAGGCTTATGCACAGTTTCCCCACGTGACGTCTTCTTGGACAGTCAGCCAGACGCTGTACTTCCTGTCAGCGATCGTTTACGTTCACAACTAGCAGGTTCCCACACAAATATAGAGATAGCTCAGGATCTGGTTAAGGACAACGAGTTACTGATGGAGTCACAGGAACGTGTTACAAACATCATGTATGTGAATCCAGCCCCAAAGGAAACGCCAGCTGTCGTAAGGGCGGAGCTTTTATCTTAGATAACGAGCGCAGGCTCGTTCAAAACTTTGCGCTAGTTTTATTTTTTATTTTGTTAGCCACGTTAGCCTCAAGACAAAAACATCCACCGTTATGAACACGGAGGTTTCCTCCAGTGAAGTCGTTACGTCTCATGTAATATTTTTTAACCTGCTCCAGTCACATCTTAACTTTTACTCGCTGTCCTTTATGAAATCTTAAGCTATTGCTTCATTTCTGTGGGACCTGCTAATTTTTAATGGGAAGAGATAACAGACAGGAAGGACAGCGTCTGGCTGACTGTCCAGGTGGAAATCACGTGAGGTCACTGTGCATATAGCCCATTTCGTTATTGCCGTATTGAAGAAAGTTATCAAATATCTAAATGTCTTAGTCCTGGTTTGGACTTGTTTGGACAGTGAAAACATATTCACTGTAGACAAACTTACTGGAAACATGTTTTGTTTTTAACTAAGTTCTCTGTGTGTCCTGCAGAGGGCGCAGCTGAGCGTGCTGGACGCTGAGATGCGTTTCCTCCGGGAGAGTTTGGAGGTAGAGCAAAGGCGTTTCACTGAACTAAAGCTCGACTCTGAGAAAGCCACCTCCCAGCTGCAGAGCCACATCCAGGACCTGAGCTCTAGCCAGCAGGGGGCGCTGCAGGACAAGGCCCGACTGCAGGTAACGCACAGAGACACAGTCCTATTCACCTTATTCTGAAGTTTCTTGTTAAACCTTGAATAAAAGTCAAGCTGATAGTTTTTCGGGCAAACATTTGTGACCAGACACAGAAAGTAAGGACAAGTCGGTTCTGGGGCATTTTGAGCTATTCACAGATTATGAAAGTGTTGTCTCCAAGCTTTCCAAAGACGTGTAACACATAGAAATTCTCCCGGCACGCCCAGCACCAGCTCTCGCAGCTCAAGGTCAGAGCTCACTGCTGCCTATTCTTCGTAGCCTGGCATAAAACCAGACTGACTTTATGACTTTTATCTGACTAAATATTTAGACGCTTCTTTCTCCCGTGATGCGGTGGCGTTTGTGTGAGGGGCTGGTGTGAACTTTTGGACACAGTTCTGTGTCCAACTGTCAGAGTTCTGTTGATCCGGAGCTGAAGCTCAATGTCGATGTGTGAAATAAACAGACATTTGTCCTTTGGTTTGTTCTCGGAGTCTCATTTAGGGCTCTGTTTTATCAGAATTATATGGACACAAAGCCTGAGCCTCACAGCGACAGGTGCTTGTTTGCTTAATACGTAAGCTAATTCCCTTTAGTTTACTGATGTAAAATGTAAAAACAAGTAAAATATTGTTTTAATCAGAAAAAGAAAACGCAACTTTTGGAGAAAATTGCCCACGAAATCCTGGAGGGACTGCTGTATGTGGACAACAACTGTAAACATCTGGATCGTTCATAATTTGCGATGTTTGAGGCTAATGCTAATGACTATAGGAAAAATACATAGAGCAGGCTAATGCTAACAAACTCTGAAGTTTTCCGGACTAGCCGACTTGCTAACTGATTGCATACGTTGGTTTTTAATCATTACAATTTCTTGTATGCAGAGATGGTTCTAATAATACAAGGATTTTAGTAATAATTTTAGTAATAGCTCAATCAAATTAAGCAAGGGTACAAAGGTTCTTCAGCCGTCATCTGCTCTATGCCTTCCCTCTTCCTGAAGCTACAGCAAACCCAACAGCCTCCTCTTCTGTGTCGGGATATTTCCTCTTGAATCCATTTCCTGTTCTTGTTCCCAGAGCGAGCTGGAGCAGTGTCGGGCGCGGCTGAAGGAGCAGGAGGCGGAGCTTCAGAGAGCCAATCACGAGGCTTACAACGCCCAGCACCAGCTCTCGCAGCTGTCCATCAAGGTCAGGGCTCACTGCTGTCTATTATTCGTAGCCTGGCAGAAAACCAGACTGACTTTATTAATGTGTCACACTTTGAACAAGAGCAAACCAATCAAACACAAAGCGACTTATGCTTTGTGTTTACATCCTCTGCCATGATTGTTTGTAGTCCACATGTGCAGTCGAGTAAATGATCCGGTGAAAGTCCTCGATCGTTGTGTCGCGGCCGCCATCTTCACTGTTTTGTTTACGGCCCGGAGGAGCACTGGTGTCTGATGGAAAATCTTAGCGCGGAAGATGACGCACTGTTAAACGTCCGCCTCCTGTGCTCTGATTGGCTCTGCTTGATTTTGCCGGAGTCACCGAGATTTAAATCACACAATTCCAGACTGTATCCCCATGTATCTCTTAACATAGAGGATCAGTCTGGCTCGTGCCAGGCTATATTATTTGTGGAAAAATGTCCTGATGACTCTGGTCTGTGCATTTTGTGTCATGCTTTTTAATCATAAAATATTTAAATGTCCTCCCGACTTAATACAGTTTGAATTCTTTTATGAATTGACCATAGAAAGATGTTAATCTTTCATGTTTCTTAATCTTCAGGTGGAGGTTTGGTCTTGTCCTTTTACTGTTTCCTGTTTGTCCTCTGCAGGTGAGCAGTGGGGAGGAGCTCCAGCAGCATCTGTTTCTGATGAACCAACAGCTGCTCCTGCTCCGAGAGTCCAACAGAACCCTGAGCCAGGCCCTGAGCCTCAGCCAGACGGGCTCCAGCACGGTACAGCGCCCTCTACAGGCCACACAGCACACTGCCACAGCCGGGGCGAGAAACAAACATCCTACGTGGTTCTCATCATGATTTTTACATAAGACTAGGGCTGTCAGAGTCAAAGCTTTAACTCATGATTAATTGAAAAATAATGAGTGCATTAATCCTCTAGCTTTTCAGCTAATTTTGACCCGAAAAGCCACAGGGACCACAGCTCATCAAAATGACCCAAAAGCCACAGGAGATTTTTGTAAAAAGAAGCAGAAAAAAATATGAATGTATGGTGATTTTAAAGCTGCCTTAAGCAATGTCTTTTTGAATTTTTTTCATCAATAGGTGGAGTAGTGAACTCTGCTGGTTAACTACTCCACCACCACCACCCCCCTCCCCTCACATGGCTTTCCCCCGCCCACACCCCTCGCTCCCCTCCACACTGTTTAGACCACATGCTTGATCGCATTCAATGAGCTACAAAAGGGTGCAAAAGGGTCCATTGCAACCTTGTATTTAAAATGTTTGCATCCTCAGTTTTAGTGGCATGACAATATATTTTAGGGGCGACTATCTTTATTTGCTTCCTTTTGAAACAAATGCGTCCTCAGACAGTTTGCTCTGGAGCCGGCGCTGGACATGCAGCACCTCCTGAAGCTCTGATGCAGCACATACCTTGAAGCTCTGAACCTGAGAATTCAGGCTGAGCCAATTTTTACCTCACATGTTCTTTTGATCACGGCGTAAAATGCACTAGCATGCTAATGCTAACGGCAACAGGCCACCGTTTTTACATACTGAGATATGTTCTTACCTTAGCTTTGACGAGTTTATTAGGACCTGTCTGGTCTTCCCCCGTGCCTTCAGTCACGTAAACACAGCGCAGACGGCGTTAGCATTTAGCCTCTCCCTCTCTCCACTATAGCTCCAAAACAGGTCAAGATGGAAGCTACCAAGCTCTTCCACGTTTTCCCTATTTAAATATGGTTACGTGAAGTGTTCCACTACAAAGTATAATTACACAAAATTAAACAATGTGGATTTTCTAAGTGGATAAAAGGGGGGACTATATTGTAAGGCGTAATAATACCAGGACTAGTTCTAAATCCGCGCAGTAATTTTCACTTTACTGTGCAGATGCCAAATTACTCCTGGTATTGAAGCTATAGAGGAGAGGGGGAGAGGCTAAATGCTAACGCCGTCTGCGCTGTGTTTACGTGACTGAAGGCACGGGGGAACTCGTCAAAGCTAAGGTATAGAACATATCTCAGTATGTAAAAACGGTGGCCTATTCCTTTAAGACTGGGACACAAATTATGACTGGACCATCTGAAGTAGTCTAATTAAATAGAATTGGCTTGTATTTTAGTTTATGAAATGGTGCTAAAGAATAACTGCTAAAACCTATTTGTAATGATCTTATGTGAGTTGTTTATATTAATGTAACCTAAAGCCTGTAAAGCCGTCCAGAGTAAATAAATTACTGGTGTTTAGTTTATCATCAGGCGCTGAACTGAGCGCCCGCTGCTCCTGACAGGTTTAATCCCAGCTCCTTTGAAAGAGGCTCAAATGGAAAGGGCACGTTTAAGTTCTCCTTAACCTTCCCTTAGTCGAAGAGGCCTGTTGTGTGACATGTCTCTGTGATCAGCAGGAGGCGACACTGCTGCAGGGCATTGTGGGAAATGAAGTCCAGCGCCTGAAGGAGAGCGAGGTGCAACTGAAACAGGCCTTGGATTCAGCCAATCACAGAGCAGCGGAGCTCGAGACACAGCTAGCCCTCAAAGACCAGCTCATCCAGGACCAGAAGAGGCTCCTAGAGGACTGCCAGGCCCTGAGCAGGTCCGGGTCCAGGTCTAGTCCGTGTTTAGTCCGTGTTTAGTCGCTTTTTAATCCTGTTACTCTGCAGGTCTCAGCTCTCGGCCTCTGAGTCCCGCTGTGTGGCTCTCAAGTCCATCACTCAGACCCTTCAGACGGAGATCCTGCAGCTCTACGGCCAAGTCCAGAACCGGTCCAACAACAACCGGGACCCGAGCCAAGGCCAGGACCAGGATCTGAGCCAGGACTGGGGCTACAGCAGGTCTGTGTGGCCAGGCCATCTTAACTCTGTTTATAAAGCACAGCCAAAGTGTCGGACATTATAAAGAATAAAACTATGTAGAACGTCAATGTGGAGATTTGTTGCTACTTTTCACTTTTAACATCTTAGTTCTAGCACTGTCAGAGTAAAAAACAGACCAGACTCGAGCCGGAGATTTATCCAGGAAGTAACTCCAACATGGCTGCGGCTCTCCCTGGTCTTTCCCACGCTTGTTCATTCACAAATACTGGCAAGTTGGGTATCCACGTGTGGCAGGAAAGGCTGTGACTAAGATGACGCTGTAATCCAAACATGGTCATTTCCTTTGTGGGAAACAGCAGCGGCTAAAGACGGGAGAAATATACACATGTGGATCATGTGCAGACAAAGGTACTAAACTTTTCTCCAATATCGAATTCCTGCCTGATTTATTTCAGATTTCATGAGTTTTTAACCAAATATCAAGGAGAAATTAGATTTTTTTTACCCTCCAGATTTTTTCACATATGAATATCCAATTCAAAAACAATATTAGATCCAAAATCCCTCTGAAATAACAATTATATCATATAACAAAATAAAACCATACAGTTAAACCTGGATCTATCCATTATTCAGATTTCGTCGCTGAAAATATGTGCAACTTTAGCCATTTTTATGCATAAAACGCCTTATTTTTAAGTGAAAACATACATTTGTCCTCATTTTGATCAGTAATCTACAGCAGCAGTTTCAAATTGATGTCTCTAAAGCCACACTGTGCAGCATTTCCTCATGTCGTCCCTGTCGTTCCTCATGTCAACCCTAAATCACCGTGTTCCCCGCAGGCCCCGCCCCTCTGCTTCCGTCAACATAGCAAACGGCGCCTGCGCTGACCTGCAGCCGCTGTACTCCCCTCCCGTCGACTCTCCGCTGACTGTGGGCTCCTTCCTGGAACGGGAGGCGCGGCGGCTGTTCGGACCGACCAATCCCAGCCCGGAATCGGAGGAACGGGCGGGACCGGACGAGCCGGACAGCGACGAGCGCCCAGACCCCGAGGGAACGACCGACGAACGGCTGGAGGAGGCGGAGCTCGAGGAGGAAGCGGGCAAAGCCAACGACAGCCCGGAGCCAGAGGGGACGGCCAATCGCTGTGCGGAGGAGGCGGGGCTGGAGGAGGAGGAAGGCGAGGAGGTGCAGGAGGAGATGCTGTTGGCTGGAAGTCCCCCAAACACGCCGCAGAACTGGGCCCCCGTCAGGTCCTCCGCCCACGGTGACCTGACACTCGCCGTCCGACAGCGCAGACTCGAGCTGAGCCTCATGGACTACAACGAGACCAGGCCGGACTCCTGACCTAGACTCGTCCGGGACAGTTTAGAGGGATATTAAAGCCACACTGCGTAACATTTCACCCTAATCCAAGCCTTTATTTAGCCGTTATATGTTATGTAAAAATGTGCTTTGTCTCCCAAAGATTAAAGGTGCACTATGCAACTTTTTTTGTAAAACATGAAGTTGATATTTGATTGTATTTGACCTTGTAGTGACCTAGTGACTGTATGAGTGGTCAGCATGGCACCTTTACTTTGGATCACGGTGGCCCCTGGAACGCTCCAGGATCAATTGTTTTCTGGGTTTTCTGGTGAGAGAAAAGCAGAGAAAACCTTTAAAAAAAATGTATCCTGGAGAATCATGGAGAACACTGTGATGGAAAGTAAATGCGCCATGCTGACCACTTATGCAGCCATTAGGTCCCCGCAAGGTCTAATACACACAACTATCAACTTTATTTTTCACATAAAAAGTTGCATAATGCACCTTTAAGGTTGAGGTGTTTAAAAAAACAGACTACAGAAGGGCAGAAATGTACACTTTCCCCATTTTTCCCTGTATTTTTCCTAATTTTCCCCACCATATTATTCCCAGTTTTTACCCCCCGCCTTAACTGAGCGCATTTTCTCCAGCTCAGCTTTACCCAAATGTAAAAGCTTCTCGACTGAAGCAACGCCTTATTTGAAAGCTAAGACCTACAAAACTGTTTTTGTCACATTTTTGTCACATCATCATCTCTTTTTTCGTCAGGTTTTCGTAGTTTTTTTGTCGGGTTTCTGTAACTTGTATTTTTTTTCTGCTTTCTTCGTTGTTTTTTCTCCTTGCTTTTTGTTGCATTTGTGGCACGTTTTTGTTTCTCTCGTTGCTCTTTTTTTACGTCACTTTTTCGTCGCTCTTTCGTTGCTTACTCAGTTGTATTTTCATCCTCGTTTTTGTCACTGTTTTGACACATTTTTCAAGAAGCTTTTAGATTTGGGTAAAGCCAAACTGGACAACATTTTTTCCTATGTTTTTTTTTTTTCCCCTATATGTTTTTTTCCCACTTTTTTCCTCATTTCTTGACATTGTACATTTGCATAATCATCCAACCAGCAATTTCAATGGTCCTTTATGACATTTTAGTCTCTCCTCTTCGCAGGCCCGACTCGTAACGTTATTGGGAGCTGGACTTCAACAATCTCCTTGAAGATGTTTACTTTGACCACAGGCAGCAAAACCAGAGCTTAAGTGCATCCTCTTCCAAATGCTTTATTTTGAAAACGCGCTTGTGTTTAGTTGCTCTTGTGACCGAGCAGTATTTGAACGTTCCGCAGTGTGGCTTTAACAAAAGGATAAGTCAGTAGGCTTGCAACATTATTCGCTGTGTGTATGGTGGTAATAATAATACCCTCTGCACACGACCAAATATTATCTCGTGTGGAAACAAGAGGGAAAGCCAAAGCCGAGTGCTTTAATGGAAAAATAAAGGGAACACTAAACTTGAATGAAAAACTAAGATAAAAAGATAAAACTGACACTGATCCGCTGCTGCTACGTGACTCGTCCATCTGTGATCTCAAAGCAACTGAACTCTGCAAAAAAATCTTCATTGGTTGAAATGACTTATGCTGCGTTCAGGTAACGAGTTAGCTGGTTAATTTCTGACCTTCGACTGAGGTCGCCTCGAAGTGGTAATTCCAGCATGATCAGAGTAAATGAATTAGGCTTTAAAAAACGTAATTAAAAGTTGCTCCAGACACATTAGCCAAAAATTGCTCAATGAAGAAAAAAAAAACGGTTGAATAGGTGTACTGCATGCTAACGTAACACATTGTTGGTTAGCTACATGAAGCATAAACAACGGATTAAACAGGTGTCTGGTATGTTAAAGGGATATTTCAGGATTTTTGACATAGGGCCTCAGTTCCTAGTTATCCAGAGTGTACTTAATTTCTGGAGATATTTTTTTCTTAAATTCATGCAGTTCTTATATTTAAAGAGGGGGTATTATGCTTTTTTCAATCACATAGCACCAGTCTATATCACACTACAATGATGAGCAAACCTTCTGTTGGTCTGTAAATGCAGTAAATTAGAATAACTGCCTTGTATAAAATGTCTCTCTCAAAATGGCTGTAGTGAATGTCTTGAAATAGGCCTCTGTCTCTTTAAGAACCTCTGACCCTTTCAGACACGCCCCCTCCACACGCTGTCTGTGGCATCAGTGGGGAGGGGGTTCTGCTGAGGAGCAGTGGTTGGTTACTCGGCGGGTGACGAAAGCTCGGAGGCGTCTCCAGGAGGTGGGGGCGTTCCTAGGACGACTCAGGCAAACATATCCCTAAAATGGCCGCCAACAGAGTTTTTACAGATTACTCAAAAATACGTGAATGTGCCAAGGATTGATTTTGCATAATACCCCCCCCTTGAAAGAGCTTTGTGGCGCTAGGCTAGTGCTAGGCTAGTGCATGTCTATGGTATCAGCTAGCCGGCATTAAAAACAGTCTGACCCGCTCCACAGAGCACCTGAGGCAAATCACTTATAACGCCAGACTAACCATAAACATGTCTGTGTCGAAATATAACTGACCTTGTATCACATGAATTACCGCATTTTGAGGGACAATTTTCTTGTAGATCACTGCGTAGCTTATACAACCACAAAGCTGATGCTGCTCAAATATGAGTTGTTTTAAATCCAAAATAGTTATGATTCTATTAACACAGACATTTATATGGTTAGTCTGGCGTTATAAGTGATTTTGCCTTTAATGCAGGCTAGCTGATACCATAGAAATGCACTAGCCTAGCGCCACTAAGCTCTTCAAATATAAGAACTGCCTGAATTTAAGAAAAAAATATCTCCAGGAATCAACCACACTCTGGATAACTAGGAAATGAGGCCCCATGTCAAAAATCCTGAAATATCCCTTTAACGTCTCATAAACAGTTCAGATAACTATAGCATAAAGAACATCCCAAACTCTCCATCTCACTCCAAATCACTAAATCCATGGAAATGTTCATCCTCGGTGTCACTTCTGAACCATCGCCTTGGCAACGACCTTTGCACGGAGGCGTAGCTGCACCTACTGTTGACAAGCCTCTCCCGGCAGCACGTTTTTTTGTTCTGTTTTCTTCATTGTCGTAAGATTATCCTCCGCTTTTCGCCAGTCCCTCGCAAGTTTCTCGCTCACTCCAAACTTTCTTTCTGCTGCTCGATTAGCCTGCAGTGCCCTCTAGCGGCATGTGAAATTATATTTGGGATTTTTTTTTGAAAAAGGAAGAAAAATCACATATTGGTCGCTTCGGAGTATAAGACGCAACCCCCTGCCAAACTATGAAAAAAAGTGTCCGGAAAAATAGGATAAGTCTGATTCAAACTGGCATTAAATCTAAACTCTTTTCAGGGAATATGTTTTTTCCTTAGAGACAGAACCAGAGATGCACATAAGTCCCTGACCAGCAAGTCCAAGTCAAGTCTAAGTCTCTGACCACAAGTCCAAGTCAAGTCTAAGTCTCTGACCACAAGTCCAAGTCAAGTCTAAGTCTCTGACCACAAGTCCAAGTCAAGTCTAAGTCTCTGACCACAAGTCCAAGTCAAGTCTAAGTCTCTGACCACAAGTCCAAGTCAAGTCTAAGTCTCTGACCACAAGTCCAAGTCAAGTCTAAGTCTCTGACCAGCAAGTCCAAGTCAAGTCTAAGTCCCTGACCCACAAGTCCAAGTCAAGTCCGAGTCTGTAACCCCGCAAGTCCAAGTCCCATGGTTTCTATATGTTATACACTAATTCAAATCACGGTACAGTAAAACTATTTAAAAAAAAATAAAAAAACACCTGTAAAAAAATAATAAACTGTCAGACAAATACAGCCCAGGGCTTCCACACACAAATAATGTGTATTTCCAGGAACTGGAAGACCTTAAACACAGCACAAAAGCACTAAGGCTCATGCAGACCAACCAGTACAACGCTCTGTAAGGGCCATCCCAGACCTGAATATTATTGAACATTTGTGTTGTGATTTAAAGCGGGCTGTCCACGCTCAGAAACCATCAAACCTGACTGAACTGGAGATGTTTTGTAAAGAAAAATGGTCCAAAATATCTTCCGCCAGAATCCAGACTCTGATTGGAAGCTATAGAAGCGTTTAGATCAGGGGTGTCAAACTCATTTTGGGTCGCGGGCCGAAATTCAGCCCCCACTGTGGGTCGCAGGCCGCGTATAATGGAGAACATTTTTCCAATAAATGAATAATAATAAGCTGTGATTTGGTCAAAGCCCCAACTCGACTGTAGCTTCATTAATAACAATACAAGTGCACTTGTATTGCACTTTACAAGCCTGTGTCACAACATCCTCAAAGTACTACATAGTCATTATTCATTCACTCCACACTCTGTGGTGATAAGCTGTTACTGAAGCCACAGCCGCCCTGGGACAGACTGTTCATTGACCTCGTGGCTATATAATGTGTTGTTCATATCCTGAGTTCTTATTATGTCTGTGCCCTCTGGTGGACACGTGTGGAACTCTTTCCTTTTTTTAAATGTAATGCCCCCTAGTGGCCAGAATGGGCATTCAGCTTATTCTTCAAAAAATCATTACTCCCCACAGGAATGAGCTAGACTTACTTTTTTTTTTTTTTTTTTTTAACATACTCTGGAATTTATGCTCTAAAGGCTATAGGGCAGGGCCGAAATCATCTCCAGCTTTAGAGGCTTTTATTTCTGCAAAAGGAGGATGCACAAAATATTGACTTAATTTTTATTTTGTGGTGTCTAAATGTATGCACACGCCTCGTTTTGTTTAAATAATTCTTTCACACTTTCCATAAATCATATAAACTTTATTTCACTTCTCAAATATTACTGTGTTTGTCTCCTATAGGATATATTTAGCTGAAATTTCTTATCCAGACGACCAATGATTTATAAAAGGGAAATCATGAACATTTACAGGGGTGCCCAAACTTTTGCATATCACTGTATATTTAACTCGATTATTCATGAAAAATATGCAGCACGTGAATAAAACAGCTGTTCTGTGGAAAAAAAAAATCATTATTTTCTCCATATTAATCTATCTCGATTTTCGATTCGATTTCATTCTTTCATAATAAATTCAATACATCTTGCTGATTCAAAAAATTAGATGCATCTTTTATTCAAACCTCACGTCAAAGAAAAACAAACTCTTTCCTCCATTTTCATTTCACATGCAAAATCTTCCATTGTCTCGTCCAAACTAGGTTCTGTTTGTGCCAAAGAAATGGATTATTGTCGATTATTGACAATTGTTGGGATCGATCAAAGCGGAGATTGCGATTTCGATTAATTGCCCAGCCCTTCTCATTCGTGTTGTGTTTAAACCTCTTCACCTCCGCCTGAACCAAGCACATTTTCTCCGGTTTGAAATGACCCAAATCTAAAAGCTTCTTGAAAAAAAGTCAAGAAAAAGCAACAAAAATGTGGCAAAAACCAGGATGAAAACGTTAAAAAAATATGTGACAAAGAAACAACAAAAACGAGATGAAAAAGCAACAGAGCGACAAAAAAGTGCCAAAAAAATGCAACGTAGAGAAAAAAACGTCAAATGTGACAACGACACGGGACCAACGCGAGGAAAAAGATCTGTTTAGATCAGTTTTGTAGGTCTTAGCTTTCAAATGAGGCGTTACACTGCAAAAGTGTCTTGTTTTAAGGAAAAAATTCTGCCAATGGGGTAAGCATTTTTTTCTTGCTAGAATATTTTTCTTATCATAAAACAAGAAAGAAACACTAAATTAAAGCAAATAAATAGCTGGAATTAAGCAAAATGTCCTCAGAAAATGGAATAATCTAAGGAAAACATTCTTATTTAGTGAGAATTAGTGGGTATTTTACTTAAATGTTGCTTGATTTAAGCAAAATGTTCTAAATTACACACATTTTTGAGCAAAATGTTCTTAATAAATACTAATATTTAAGGAAAATATTGTCCGCGCCCGGAGACCCATGTCCATGATGTGGAGCCAGGCTGATGGTCAGAATCACCTGGCTGGAGGATTCACCTATTGTACATGTTTTTAGTGGTAGGGGAAACGTACACAGACACGGGGAGAACATGCTCCACACAGAAAGGCCCCGTCCTGGTGGGAATCGAACCCAGGACCTTCGAGCTGTGACGCTGAGGCTCTAACCCTAGTTTTTCGTAAAATAAGAAAAAAATATTCTTTGTCTAAAGCTGAAGAAGATTCAAAAAGTTGTTCTATCTTGTTACAAGAAAAATGATCATGTTTTTAGCAAACATATATATAAACATATGGCTAGATTTTATTTCCTAAAACAAGATTTTTTTTCTCAAGAAAACTTAGGCAAGACATTATTACTTTTTAGGGAAAAAAAAAGAACTTATTTCTTAAAGTAAGACATTTTTACTTGCTTAGAATCCACTTTTTGCAGTGTACACTGGCTTACAGGCTGTGACCTTTTACATTTGGGTAAAAGTGAAAGGGAGAAAATGCACTCGGTTGAGGCAGGGGTTAAGAGGTGAGTGCAAAGACTTGTGCCTGTCTGTGACTGCTCTCTACTTTTCAGAATGCATTGTGGGAAATGTCGAGTGCACTACTTTTTCTCTCGTATTCAACCACGAGATAGTGCACTATACAGGGAATAGTGTGGACATTCGGACACAGCCCATGTTAAAAAAAATGCTGCTGTCTTTTAACAGATTGACATTTATTGTGTGATTTTAAGTTCAAAGAGATGAATTCGTCATCGTGAAGAGGGGGGGTTTGTAACATTTTCAGTGTTTTGTTGCATTTTAGTCACGTTCTATCTCTTTTTTTGTAGCGCTTTGGCTGCATTTCATTTTTTCCTGTAATATAAGTGTAATAAAGCCAGTTTTTGTGGCTTTATTACACTTATAACAACAACACAACGAAAAACGTGCAAAAAAAGTGAACAAAAAAAGTCACAAAAAACAGGACGAAAAATACGACACAAAATGTGACCAAAACGTGACTTAAAACGCCGTTACACTGCCCTCTAGGCTGTTAACTCTCTCAGGTCAAGAAGCTTTTAGATTTGGGTAAAGCTGAAACTAGAGAAATGTGCTTGGTTAAAGCTGCCCTGAGCGATGTCTTTTAGATTTGCTTTTCTTCAGTAGGTGGAGTAGTGAACCCTGCTCTGTTCTTCTTGTTCACGAGTCCGCTGCTGTGTGCGAGAGTGGTGCATCCAGCGATGCATTATGGGAATACAACATTCCCGGACAGGCTGCGGGTGAACACAACTCAAGAGGAAATTCACTTATTTCACGAAATGTGTCTTATTTTTTCTTTACTTTTTGCCGTAAAACTTTAATAATCCACACGAGGTCGGACACTTGGAGCTCAAACGAATGGAAACATGAATGTACAATTTAAAATCACTGTATCATGCTATGAAGTCTGTAATTCTGAGTCAAGATCAGGGAGAGTGTCCGCCACACCCCTCTTGTTCTTTATTTTGTTAATTCCTCTGAACTGAGGTTCCCAAACGGTGGTTCTCGGGCCTCTTCAGCTGGTGCTCAGGGTCATAAATGGATGATTTCATTTATGCTTTCGTAATGCTTTTAAGTTTGGTGTTTTTTTGGTTTACAGTCGGTTCAAACGTACTTTAGTCCAGCTTGAGTCTGTTTAAGTCACAATGAGACAAAAAAGTAAGTAAGTAAGTTGTTCATAAGACAATAAGTAAAGTATTATTCTTTTTTACGAGAAGAGGAGAGGCAGAGCGCTCACTGGATCATTAGAAACAGAGTTGTTGTTTATTTGTTCTGCCAAAGTCCCTCCCACTGTCTGCTGTGTCCCTGAACTCACCCTGCCTCGTTCACTGCCTCTGCCTCAAACGGTGGAAATAAAAAGGACTTGTTCATCTGGCGGTTTGATAACCAGTGTCTTTCTTCTTTGTGTGAGGCCCTAACCTTAAAGTCTGAATGTTTAAATGTGGTACAAATGTTAACAAATATACAAATTTTATCACCTGGCCTTACAGTTTGATAAAAATTAGTAAAAATATATATTTTTAAGTCCCTCCTTCACTGATCTCAGCAACTGCTTGAGAGCCCACTCGCTGTTGGACTAAACCAATACAATTTGAGTAAGAAGATGATTGACACATCATGCGAGCTGTCGGCTGAACTGAGCACGCACAGAGAGTGTTTCTCGTACCTGGATCCACCATTACGGCCTGAGCGCCGCTATGGACAACATCCAGAAGCTACGACTGCCTGCTGCTTCTCTTTAGATATGTAAACAGTTCAAAAGTCCATCTTCTAAACTAGCAGACAAATGAATGCAATAATTTATATCAGTGTCGTTCAACAGATGGACGGAGCTTCGTGAACTCAACTCCAGGACTTATTCATGGCGACAATTTGTTGAATTTAGTGCGTCCGTCATGGTCAGGCTTTTTGCAAATTCTAAGTGCTAATACGATAGCTAACTACGAACTGTTTGTATCGCGTTATAAAGCTATAGGTTAACCTACTGTAAACAATGACACCGGTCACCGCGGAGGGTTTACAAAACTTAACATGCACGTGACTTTATATACTTCTGTTCATACTGGTATTAGATGAAATATAGCGTGGAGATTTGGAGACATGTAGTATATGTAATGCCAAAATCTAAATGTAGTGCTAGCATCTGAAGTTTATTGTATGATAAATAATTGAGGGCCAGCGGGCTGCATGTGTTTGTTAAGCAAATGCGATTCTAAAACAGAAAATAAGAATTTTATTACAATTGCACAATGTTGTTGTGTAATATATGTGTATATATGTTTCCAGTTACCAAACCGGATCAGGAGCTCCAACATGTACTCTCTATTAGAAAAAACAACCACTATTTCTTGCTCATATTGCTGTGCCAGCACTATCAAGTATCCATGGGGACTTATCTGATTTTGGTAAATTAGATTATCACACAACACAACAGTGTGTAAAGGGCAGACAAAAATGTGCATTGAAATTCAAAGCCTCATGCCCCCCAAAATCACCACAGAAACAAAGTATAGATGTGTGAACTAGGATTGAAGACACATTTTTTCTCCTCACAACTACAACAAAGACATTTTATAAAAGTAAATCCGTCTTTTGGGTCAAAGTAATACATTATTACGTATTTTCCGGACTATAAATCGCTCCGGAGTATAAGACGCACTAGCCACAAAATGCCTAATGGGATAAAAACAACAGGCGTACGGTTTGCTAAGGTGACACATTACACTACGAACTAAATAGGTGTCTGTTATGTTGACGTCACATAAACAGTTCAGATACTAAAGCATAAAGAACATACCTCTGCACCGTTGACAAACCTCTCCCACAAGCATGTTTTTCAAGCTCTCGTTTCCAAAGTCGTTCCTCTAAATGTGGCCATCGAGCTTTTAGCCCGTGATTAGCTTTGTTTTGTTTTCTTCCAAGGCTGCGTCCGAAACCATCAAATTGTAGCCTCTAAACACTAACACTAGCAACTAGCCCCTAACCTTTCATGGGGTCGACTGTCAAAGTTAGTGAACAAGAGCTTCAGAGCTATTTTGCACAATCCGTCTGTCCTTACCCAGAGGAAAGGGAAGTGACGTCACCAACAGCTGTTTTTCAGTTATTGGTGGAGTGCAGGCCAAACAAAAGCGCATGTCGCCCCCTACTGTATAGTGTCCAACAACAACAACATAGCGTCAAAATAAAGACATTTAAGGAGAAATAAAATCCAAATCAGCCATACATTTCTCTTTAGCCTTATTTGATCTCAACAGCTGTTTCAACAAACTGCCTGTATCAATCCGTTTACTGAGTTTACTCTTCAACACACTGACATGTGACTGAGCTGTGGTGACGATAACATGGATTTTGTGACTTTTATAAAGTTTGGCTTGTGCAGAATCTTATTTTATTTTTTATTGTTATTATTCATTATTAAATGTGCACCTGGCAATCAACAGTGGTTGCGCATGAATCACCCTAGGGTGGGGGCGAGGGGGGTGGGGGGATTGGCGGTGCAGTGGTTTATGGGATGGTACATAGCTCCTAATCACCGGTTAGTTAGCACCAGAGGTCCCTATGCTAAAGTGGCTATGATAGTTAGCATTGAGGCTCCTTTTTTAACTACTTCCTAACTGACGGCCCAATTCAGAAGCTTCTTGTCATGGCGGACGCTGACGCACATCCGGTTTGGCGTAAGAGCTCTTATACCATGGTCTGGGTGAATACTGGATTCTGATTGGCTGGTGCATTATTTTGGTATAACCGCACACTAGTCCGGTAGTTAAATCACTGGGATATCACTCCGCTGTGGGCATCGCCATAGCAACGCATGACACAGCTGAATCAGATAAACACGTAATTAGTGACTGACAGGAACGTATGAGAGGATTTTGTTTAATTTCAACGTTTTTGGCCAAAACAAAACGTTTGATAAATGAGAAGTAGAGGTGAATGAGCAGCTGGGTTAGCTACTGTTAATAACATATGAGCTTTACATTTCTATTGAAAACGGTTAAGGCACTATTTATATATATATATATATATATATATATATATATATATATATATATATAATTTTTTTTTTTTTCAGGCGTACATAAAATGATCCTGCATTTAAGCATCTTTGGCTGGATTAGTAAAGTCAAACATAAAAGTTTCAGTTGGTGGGGCCCAGGTGTGAGCGACTCCACCGCAGCTGTTTCCATAAACAGCTTCAGGTTAAACAGCGTAAAAGTGAAATAACTCGTGCCCACGAGTGCTGCATATCGGTGTTTACTTCCACGGAAAAGTGTTTCCGGGTTAGTCCTGTTGTGTTGTGATTCTGTGCTGATGTTGTGTCGTTGAGCCTGACTGAGATCCTCGTAATAGCTGCGGAGAATGACTCGCTCTGAGACCAGCCTTCAGTGACCGGCTAATAACCCACATAAAGTAGACCCGTAGTCTGGCATGTTTAGTGAGTTTAGTAAATGAAAGAAACATTTATTATAAATGATGCGTTTGTGGGACCCTGGTATAAGCGGATTAAACAACGAGGAGCCGCATTAGACGTTATAATGCACTTCGCGGAGTAACACCACTCCGCTGCGCGTCGTGGTGTTCTTGACTCCGCATCGTGCATTATAACCGTCTAATGCACGGCTCCTCGTTGTTTCATCCTTACTTATTTACCTGTTCTGTGTCTGAAATGAATAAAATCAGTGGTTTGCTTCACACAACAGCAGCAGACTTTGTGAAGGGGGAGCTGTGTTGCCGCGGTAACGCACGTAACTGTTTTGCTGTGTTCAGGAGACTACGGTCCACACAGACCCATGAATCCCGCCACTTGAACAGGTTTTTCCCCTCCGCCATCAGACTCATGAACAAAATGTATAATATGAATGGCTACTGTTAGATAGCGGTTCTGTGCGAGGCTTGTCCACCCATCAACTGAAGCTCTTGGATTAGATTTTGCTTTTCAATGGAATACCAGGCCGGGATGAGTGTATTTGAGAGCAGGTCCCTGCTCGGGCAGTGATATTTAGGATTAAGAACTCTTGCCATGTCGCTGTAAATGACATAAGCGATCAAACATTAGCATAGTGTAAATAAATGCAATAAGATATAATTAAAGCCGAATTAATAATCATTCATTTTTCTTATCCATTCTTACCTAAACCAAGGAGTCTCCACAGATGAAAAGGGAAGTAAACCTTTTACGATGTAGTTTGTAGCGGCTCTGTGACACTCCTCTTGCCTTTCTTTCGACATCTTTCCCCTTTCAGCCAAAGTAAAAGGATTGTCAAGACTGGTTGGTGTCAGGGAGATGACCAAACGTGAGCACAGAGCAAATTGTGTTTATGTAATCGTTTATTCTGTAATATTTCGCACCATGTTGTAAGAATACATCCGAAATGCATTTGAGACATAATATAACAGTGAAGTTTAATGACAAGCATGGGACAAAAGGTTTTTAGCTTTTAAAAGCCCAAGGCACAGCCAAGCCTTCAAGTAAAGTTTTAGCAGGACAATTTACCACGTGAACTTTGTGTAACATCGCTCTCTTCCCCGGACAAGTCCACAAAAGCACTTGCCTAAGTAGAGGCTTGTGCGGAGGTGGTGGAGTCCGTCGTTCAGGTTGTTTTTTCATGTGGAAGACGGTGCATGCTTCGGCTCGCAGACTTATCCCGCGCACGAGCACGTGTTTTGTCAAATTGCTGGTATTGCCGTCCTTTGCCACAATAGCCGTGTTGCAAATGTTGCATCTCGCTTTGTCATTATATGACTTTGTGAAATGGAGCCAGACCTTCGATGTTTTCTGCATTTTCTTTTCTTCAGAGTTCAGACTCACTTGACGCACACTATGCTAAACAAAGTCTCATTCACGTAATCACACCGCTGTTTAAGGACACTTGAGTCTACAGACGCAGATGTTCAAAAAAACAAGGAACCGAAATTGAGTAAGCTTTAAAATTTAGTAACAAATAAAATTTAGTAACATTTAAAATTTTACGATACCACTTGAATCTTGAGTTGGTTCCTGTATCGTTTAACGGTACCCATCCCTAGCGACGGCTAACAAATAATAGCTCTAGCAGCGGATATGGCAATGTAAAGCACTGAATTGGGATCCAAATTGAAAGTGTGTTTTTTGTGTGTGCATTTTGATGTTCATTTGTAGTGGATCTGGTGGAATCCCCGCCATTGGGGGAACTAACCAAATTTAGTTTAATGAAATAAGGGCATATACAGAAGCACATTCTGGTATTTTAATGCTTTTAGCCCACAGCAAAACAACAATTTGGTATATTTATAAGGCTTCTTTACTCAAGTGTATCGTGATACATATCGCCTTTAGGGCTCTGTATCGAAATGTATGTGTATCACGTGGCCCCCGTATCGTGATACGTATCATGAGGTGGTTGGCAATACCCAGCCCTAGCTGATGGAGACAGTGTCTGATGGAGACCACAACAGAAGAACCAAACTGTCCCCCAACAACAAGTCTGCGCCTGAGACCACTGTCCGCAATGAAGACAAGTCAGGACCTGATGCTACTGAGCAGAAGAAACACCAGTGCTTTGTTTGTGACAAGAGATTTGGGAGTAATTGGAAACTACAAAGACACAGTAGAGTCCACACAGGAGAAAAACCTTTCGGCTATTCAATCTGTCAGAAATCATATAGTTAATCTCCAAGTACATTTCAGAACACACACATTTGACTGCCGCTAGCTTTTCCCGCGTAGGAGTCTCAGCGTGCCGAGGACGGGAGCCAGCCGGGAGGGATCGAGGCTGAGTGAAGGAGTGTTGTGACGTTGAAAACACGCGGGGGCGGAGGATAACTCTGCCTTGTGTGTAAGTATTGTCGCGACACTCCACCAGCGTAGCCTAAGGCCTTCTTGTCTCGGACCCCCGTGCTGGCATGTGCTTTGCATTTTCAGGTTTTGGGTTTTTGGTGAAGGAGCGTCCGGCTGCAGCGGCTGAAGAGATATCTGCACTGTTTGAAAGACTCACATTAGAGGATGAGGAGGAGCTGTGTCACCCCAAAGAGGAGGGCCAGTGGATAAACCAGTTCCTGGAGTCAAGTGGAGCTGGTGTGAAGAGCGACGAGTCTTTGGTTGGGAAGCTGATGGAGACAATCCAGAGCAGAGACAGAATCTAATATGTACATGAAAGTTAATGTTTAAAATGTCTTATTTTGGTTCTCAGGACACTAACAAATCAGTGTCTGTTGCTTCTATACTCGATTAATTGATATATCAATATTACTGAAATAATCGATATTCGTTGGAGCCCTCATTATTATATTGTTGAGGCAGATGTCATTCTCAAGAGTAAAAAAAAAAAACTTTGTAGTTGTAGATTAAGATTTATTAATATTTTTCACCATTTAAATTGCTCGCCAGCATTATTATTTAACTAAGAAACACTAAAACAATGAAATGTTCAAATAAATAAATAAAATGTAATAATTTCATGTGGCAATGCCAGTTGTCTGTTTAATGCAATAAATAAGTGAATACACCTTTTATTGAGAGGACTATGATTTCATATGGAAAGATATGCATGGAGTGACGCTCTCGGTTTAATTAGTGGTTAATTAGAAATAATATTTTCTATATACCTTTTAGAAAGATGTCATCTTAGTATTGTTAGGTGTTTAAATCCCTACATTATGGTGTTTGAATTATGCAACTAGACCAAGAAATGAGGAAGTTATGATATGTTAAAGTGTTTGGTCAAGTGGAAGAGGTCACAGTTTGTCACTGTTTTATTGTATTCATTAGGTACAAAAATGAACCCTATTTTCAGAATTTCAAAATTCCATAACTTTCTTAAAAATGATCAGATTTTGATCTTTTAAAAAACATTTTAAATGTATTTTTATTATCTATCATGTGGTTGTGATTATATATGAATTTTCTACTATTGATTTTTTTGGTCACCAATTTTTTGGTACCTATATTGTAGCGACACCACCAGGGCAGGGGTCACAAACCCCTTTAACTGCTGTAATAGGGGTCGCGACTCCAAAAGGTTGAGAACCACTGGCCTCAGGCCTTATTGTCTCGGACTCCCGTGCTGGCGTATGCTTTGCGTCTTCAGGTGACCCGGTGCGTGACCAGAGGACCCACTCCCTGGACCTGGGCATCACGGTAGCGCAGCGGTTAGTGCTGCCCAGGTCCTGTGCTGTTAGTTTGTGTTAGTTAGTGCTGTTAGTATGAAGACAAGTCAGGACCTGATGCTACTGAGCAGAAGAAACACCAGTGCTTTGTTTGTGACAAGAGATTTGGGAGTAATTGGAAGCTACAAAGACACAGTAGAGTCCACACAGGAGAAACACCTTTCTGCTGTTCAGTCTGTCAGAAATCATTTGCAAATATAGTTAATCTCCAAGTACATTTCAAAACACACAGGGTATAAAGACCTTCCAGCTGTCAAACCTGTGAGAAAACCTTCACACAAAAAGCTCACCTAAGTTCACATACAAGAACACACACTGGAGAGAAACCCTTCGCTTGTCCAGGCTGTGAGAAAACCTTTGCTCACAAGTGTTGCCTCATTGGCCACATGAAGACCCACCGGTTGAATACTCGTGCTGGCCCTGTGCAGTTTCCCCAAACCACACAGTAAAACATGCTGGGTTATGGCTGTTGGGTCATTTTGTTGGGTTATTTTCAAAGAGTTGGGTAGTTTTTTCTACCCAACAGTTGGGTCAATAGGTTTGGTTGATGTTGGGTCATTTCAGTAAACAGTAAATCACAGATATTTTCCCACTCACAGCATTGCTGCCCAGCAGGTTGGGCCAAAACCACTGAGCTCAACTGTCAACTGTCGGCCATCACTGTTCCTCCACCTCCTCCACAGAAACTGCTCATAAAGGTCTTTATACATGTTTTTTAGGGCTGGGACGATCCACTTTCCTCACGATCTGATACGTATCACGACAATCAGGGGCCGATTTCATTTGGTTTTGGCTTCGTGCTTCACTAACACATTGTTAGTGTTGTCATCGAAGAGAAAGGGTTAAAGTCACGTCTTTTTGACGAGCTGTAGTGAAAACACGTTAACTAATCCTGACAGAGGACACTTCACCCTCTGTCCCAGTTTTTGTTTCGTGTTGATAGAACAGGTATTGACTGAAATAATGAGGGCTAAAGTTAGTTAAAATAATCGGTTATGATATCCTATTTAATATACACGCGCAACAACCGTTAGCTAATGCTAATTCCTTATTAAACACTTGTCAGTGTCTTATCTCTGATGTTGTTTCTTACTTTAGCTAGAGTTTATTATGGTCTAAATGATGAGGAGATGAGCAGCAGAGGAGAGAGGAAGAGGCTCAGATATGGGAGAAAAGTGTTATCAGTTTTCAGTTAGGTTATTTTAAAGCCTCTGTCCTTTGCGTTTCAGATCAACTTTACCCTCTCCATGTGGGACCTCCAGAGCTGATAAAGGCCACTAAAGCAGTTTTACAGTTATTAGAAATGTTTCATCCTCTGTTTAATCAATTTGGTATAATACAAACTTCTGTTAATGTGTGTCCTACAGAAGATAAACTCTCCTGAGCAGACTTGTGTCCCGTGATGCAGATGATAATCTTCAGTCTGAAGATTATCATCTGCATCACGGGACACAAGTCCCAGTAAGTGTAGTATGTTTTTACAGAATATAACATGACCCTTTATAGTTTTAGACCAAAAAATAATGTGATGTTTCTCTTCCAGTGGAATCTCCAGCGCAGTGGAAGTGTCCTCCTGCCTCTGAGACGACCTCATCTTTCAAGCTTCTGTCGCTTCACCAAGAGGTAAGGTCTTCTTATACTCTCCTTGTTTTATGGGAAGGTCGGTGTCCTTGGTGGAGTGTTACCAGGTACTAGATTTTATTTTGACAATGTCTCTCTTTATTTCCACAGTGGTCTCTGCTGCTGCAGACTGAACTATCCCCAGACCTTTCCCCAACCCTGTCTCCTGCTTCAGACCGAACCAGGGTTGCCAGGTCTGGGCAGCCAAATCCGCCCAAAAATATCTGAAAACCGCGGAAAACCCGCGGACATGCGGCGCGGCTGGAATTTTCAATATCGTTTACTAGTTAACAGAGCCCATGTGCTCCTGCCATGATGAGAAACCACCTCTAACTCCCTCCCTTATTGAAAAAGCAGCTCACAGAGCCTTGGATTTGAGAGTTTGTCATTCGAAGTAGTGATTTTGATCAAAAATAAGATAGAAATAGACAATTTGACATTGATTACAGCAAGGCAAAAAAAAAAAACGCGGTCAGTTTTTTTCACCCGCGGAATGGCTTTAAAAACCGCCCAATTCACCTGGCAACCCTGCACAGCAGAGGAGCTGTGTCACCCCAAAGAGGAGGGCCAGTGGAGAAACCAGTTCCTGGAGTCCAGTGGAGCTGGTGTGAAGAGCAACGAGTCTTCGGTTGGGAAGCTGATGGAGACAGTGTCTGATGGAGACCACAACAGAAGAACCAAACTAAACAATTATTTTAACTACAAAGACATAGTAGAGTCCACACAGGGGATAAACCTTTCTGCTGAGCACTGCTCCCTTATCAAGGGAATAACTCATTAAAACGCACTAATCCGAACAAGACAATTGCATTAGTAACGTCGTAAAACAATGCCACCAAAGATCAGGCCAGAAGAGACGGAAGAAATCAAGAATTCGCTCAACTTCATGTCGGAGGAGCTTAGCAAGGTAGCAACACAGCAACCAAACTTGTGGGCTGACTGGAAGAGGTAAAACGCCTCAAACTCATAATCCATGAAAAGGACAAGAAAATTGAAACATTGGAAAACAGAATAGACGATTTGGAACAATACAAACGCACGGATGATTTGATAATCACTGGATTGGAGACGTGTCATCGAACATACGCGAGGGCTGCTTCAAACATGGCCAAAGACGAGGACGCACCGCTCCAAGAGCTACAAACTTTGGAACAGCATGTTGTCAGCGTCTTTATAAAGCACAACATACACATAGAAAGCGACCACATTGCTGCTTGTCACACCCTTCCCAAAAAGGATAATGATAAAGTCCTAAAACAATGGTTTGATCTAAACAAACTCTCAATGAATCTAAGTAAAACAAAATATATTATCTTTGGAAGTAGAAAAATTAGTGATCATACAACTCTAAAAATAAATGATACAGAAATTGAACGAGTTCATGCAAATACATTTTTAGGAGTGACCATTGATGGTAAACTTGAATGGAAATCGCATATAAGTATATTAAAAACAAAATTAGCAAAAACCATTGCTGTAATTGGCAAATTGAAAACTGTACTCGATAAAAAATCTCTTCTATTACTGTATAACTCCCTCATACTTCCTTACCTAAATTATGGCCTGAAAATATGGGGAAACAATTATAAATCCAATACTCATCCTATTTTCCTACTCCAAAAAAAGGCAATAAGAATTATCACTAAAGCAGATTTCTATGCACCAACGAACCCTATCTTTGTAGAGCTGAGCCTACTGAAAATCCATGATCTTGTTGATCTAAATACATTAGTAATAGTGTACAAAGCATATCATAATCTTCTCCCTCCTCCCATCCAGGAGCTTTTTGAACACAGGAAAAGTCAGTATAACCTCCGAGGAACTGCTATTTTCAAAAAAGCAAAAGCGAAAAAGAATAAAAAGAGTCGATGTATTTCTGTAAGAGGTGTTAATCTGTGGAACGACCTGGAAGATCAGTCAAAACTTTCAAAAAGTTGTTTAAAGCTACTAAAATCCAAGAATATATAAGCTTAGGATGAATAAAGTAAGAAAAAATAAAAATAAAAATAAAAATAATGATGATGACATGATTTAGTTTCAACTAAATTAACTTAAAGAGGGGGTATTGTGCTTTTTTCAGCCACATAGCACCAGTCTACAGCACACTACAATGATGACCAAACCTTCTGTTGGTCTGTGAATGCAGTAAATTAGAATAACTGCCTTGTATAAAATTGCTCTTTCAAAATGGCGGTAGCAAATGACTTGAAATAGGCCTCTGTCTCTTTAAGACGCTCTCTGACCCTTTCCGACACGCCCCCTCAACACGCTGTCTGTGGCTTCACAACACTCTTCTCATTTTCTCCACACGTATTGAAACTACAATCGGTGCACTTTAATTTTTATTGTTGGAAAGGAGCTACTGTTTATCACTTTGTGAACAATGGCCATACAGGATATGATTTGGAGACGAACCTTCCACACCGGACGCTTGGAAGGGGCTCTTGCCTGAAAAATAACTGCTGTTTGGAGGCTTCTCTTTGCATCTGCCATGCCCTATGGATCTCTAACTATACCCCCATGGACGACACCAGGATCTGCAGGAGCCCATACGATTCAAAAGACGGACATTATCTGTGCAGGTGGACAATGGTTTTTCGAGGTTACCCGTTAGCTTGTTATAATCGACTACAGCTCATTGTTGATGAAAAGTCTGTAATAAACCACAAATCAGGCTCATTGTGTGATCATCGTAGAGGCTGCTTCAAGTAGTTGCTGCTTTATTGACGTTATTTGTGCATAATATGCTGCCTGTTTTCAATGAATGTTGTGAAGGTGAAGGTTGTTAGCTTGTCGCGGCTAATAGTGCCTTAGCTCCGGGAGAAAACCACTTGGCTACGACTCACTGTAGATGAAATGTGAGCAATAAACTACAAAATCAACAAGCCCGGCTCCGTGTGTGATCATCATAAAGGCTGCTTCAAGCAGTTCCCTGTTTTAGTGACGTTTTCAATGCATAATATGCTGCTTGTATTCAGTGAATTTTCCCGTTAGCTTGTCGCGGCTAGCTTGTTAGCTCCGGGAGAAAGCCACTCGGCTACGACCCATTGTAGATGAAATGTGAGCAATAAACTTCCAAATGAACAAGCCTGGCTCCGTGTGTGATCATTGTTAAACGGTTCTTTATGTGTGTGGTGGTTTTATTGACTTTATTTGTGCATATTTCTGCATATAGCTTAGCATTAGCTTTCTCCGGAGGCTCTGTGCATCATCAAGGCCCAGCACAGAACCAGACACTGAAATAAGTGTTCTTGTCACCGGTTTTTAATCCTGGGTGTTTCGGGAACAGAAACACTGATGTGTGTCTTTGTAAAAGTCTGCTGTGGCTCCGGTTCACAACACATGAAGCTAATCCTCCATGATGACTCTGTTAGTGTTTACATCTTAGGGCTAGACACTGCGGGGAGGGGGTTCTGCTGAGGAGCAGTGGTTGGTTACTCGGCTGGTGACGAAAGGTCGGAGGCGTATCCTGGAGGTCGAGGGCGTTCCCTGAAGGAATCAGGCGTTTTATCCCTAAAATGGCCGCCATCAGAGTTTTTACAGATTACTCGAAAATACGTGAATGTGCCAAGGCAACACTTCAGGCATGGTTTTAATGAGGGAATGACTTAATAACATGATGTAAAGCTTGAAAAAGTCGATTTCGCATAATACCCCCCCTTTAAAACAAATGTATGTATACATATTTGTTGGAATATTGAAATTTATGTTACTAACTTCAGATACATGTTTATTTCTCTTCTGTTTAACACTTGATATTGTTCATTATTAATGTTTGTGTTTTGTTTTTCTCTCGTGGAAGTCTGTAAACTGGGTTAGGCGTTATAAGTTTTCACTTCAGCCTAAACCCTTTCGGTCGTGTTGTACACAAAGAATTGGAAATGTATTTACGTTTAAAGGAATGAACTGACCGAATAAACTACTACTACTACATAAGTCAAACATCATTGTGAGATTTGCAAATCGGAAACACAAAGTGGAGTTGCTGGCACTGGTGTTTACATAAATGAGCATCTCACTAAAACGAACGCTGAAGTAGCAAGACAAGCACGCATTCTCCTTAAGAAAAACATTATACTTGCCACTTGGACCAGGATTTGCAAAGTTATGATCCGACTTAATGATGACTCCCGGGACGCAGTCAAAGTTAAATGGGTCAAACACCTACATGATCTGGAAAGCTAAAAACGACTTCCATAACGGAGGAGCAACAACAAACATCCAGACGAATTATGCACCACAAAATAAAAAAAATAAAAAAGAATTACGTCGGAGACCGGAGAACCGAACGAGCATGGATAGTACCACAGATGGAATATTAAATGGGAACGCTGCTCATTACAAACTGTATGACATGGAAAAGGACATCGATCCAGGAGTTAACTTCTACACTAATAATACCTGTAACTGTGAGTACTACACACTGGATCAATTCCAATCCAGCATTACAATAAACAATGTGTTGTCACTCATCCATATTAATAGCCGCATTTTGTTGGAATTAGAGACTGCTTAATGTCATTTCTGTCATTATTAAATTCAAATAGTGTTGGGCAGAGGTGGCTAGTACTCAAGTACACTCAAGTACTTGTGTACATTTACATCTGCAACATACACAAGTTCAACACATGCAACAGCTGCATAAACGGCTAGATAGATACAGACGGCATCTCGTCATAGAAGGGGGCGTGGCTTCGCCGAGGGGGAAAATAGAATCTTTAGAGAAACACAATTTTTCACTCTTTTTAGCCATTTTCTGGTGGAATATGAACTTATTTATCACATACAAATAAAGTCAAGTGTAAATCGGGCCCATATGGATATTTTGTCGCAACAGATTGTTCAGTAGAAGTGAAAAAACGGCAGTTGTAGCAAGCGCTAGCTAACCGTTAGCATTAGCCCGATGCTAACACGTAGCATCAAGTTAGCATTCTCCGTTATTCATGTATTTATGGGCTGTTGAACCACTTTGCTCCTCCCCATGTCTTTGTATCTTTATTTAGTAGAAACTATATTCATATTTCAGCATTTGTTAAAGTAGTTTTTGAATAATTAGAGAAAATTTACATTTTTTCAAAATTGTTTTCCCCCTTAACTGTTTTTAAAAATGACCATATATGGGCGATTCCAGAGATGCCGTCTGTATCTATACAACAGTTACAAATACAACATCTACATATGCAACAAACACATATGCAACAACTACATATGCAACAACTACAATATACGACATGTACATATACAACATCTACATATGCAACAAACACATATACACCAACTACATATGCAACAAACACATATGCAACATCTACATATGCAACAACTACATATACGACATGTACATATACAACATCTACATATGCAACAACTACATATACGACATATACAACATCTACATATGCAACGAACACATATGCAACTACATACACAACTACATACAGTGGGGGAAAAAAGTATTTGGTCAGTTTCACATAGACATTGTATTGGATTTTGGCCAAATACTTTTTTTCCCCACTGTATGCAATAACTACATCAACTGCATATGCAACACACACACACACACACACACACACACACACACACACACACACACACACACACACACACACACACACACACACACACACACACACACACACACACACACACACACACACATGCAACAAACACATATGTAATCACATCATATACATAGACCACACCAATTAGCAACAACATCTATACCATAGACATAGACCAAAAATGCATAGCAACTACATATTTAAACTGCATGTTTGACACAAATGGAACCCCATATACTTTGACACAAATGGAACCCCATACATGTCAGCGGCTCACGCTCAGGTGAGTGGATATGAGTCTGCTGTGACCCCATCCTCTCTCCTCAGGGCAACACTGTAGTTCTAGCCTAATCACAGAGCTTGCAGCTTCCAGCATTTTGACAAGTCACATTTTGAAGGAGGTGCACGTACGCGCAGCGTCTCCGCACCTGCAGCTCCCGCGAGCTCACTGATTGGCTGCCAGGTGCGTTCAACGGGGATGGGAGGAGTTGACGACGCCCATAAACCAGGCTTAACCCTCTGATCCAGTTATAGACCTCAAGCGTTTTCAAAGATGCACATAAAAAATAATCAATGAATACATATAATTTATTTAAGCCTCTGTAAATTATCCGTTGTTTTTAGACAATAATCACCAAAACAAAACAAAAACTCTCCTCTAATCATGTATTTGTATGAGCTTTCTCCCACAACAACAACGCCACATGTTCTGTTGCTTCCAGGTGTTCCCAGCTTCCCTATCAGTGACGCCTCTCACCTGTGCACGCGCTCGGACCCAACAAGCGCGCGCCACCTCGTTTCATTCAAATCAGCCGATCTCTCTCCAGCCTCTGTCCAGCTTCTCTCCGGTTTCTCTACTGCGCACCCGGATCGTGTGCTCGGCTCCACGCGCGCCTTTACGCACGGACCTTGGAGCGGGAGCGCACGGGGGATGGATGAGTTTGGGCCGGACACATCGATCTGAACAGGAGGCAGCGAGGACACGTGCTCGGTGAGACCCTTTGGTTTGATGGAAACACGAGGCAAACCCAGAACGCTTTGGGCTTAGAGTAAACATCTACTTTTGTGTGAAAGTAATGACATTGTACAACCGTTTTTTAATGGAAAGTTTGGGCTGAACTTTGTATTGATTCTGACATTTCTCTTCATCCTCTCTGTTTCCTGGGATATTTGCGAATGAAACGTGCCTACATTAATATTAGCTACTTGATGCTATAGTTTAACCAGGGTAGGTCAGAGTGTAGGTCTAATATAAATGTAGATTTGTGTCTAAAGCCTGCAATGTGTAAAGCTGAAGAGTTCATGACCAGAGACTTATTTAGTTTTAGGCCGTCTTTAACCCGCGCTTTGGTCCTGGTTTAGTCCACACTAAAGGCTCATTCTCCGTTAGTATTTGCATGTTTCTGTTTTCTGTTCCTCCTCGTCGGATCATGTTTAACCTCTTACCCCCCGCCTTAACCGAGAGCAAATGGGGTTTGTGCATTTTCTTCAATTCGAAATCTGAAAGCTTCTCAAGAAAAAGAGTCGCAATATCTGAAAAAGTAACTAAAAAGGCTACAAATACGTGATGGAAAAAGCATAAAAAAATACAGTGCAATATGGCAATAGCGCAAGGAAAAATCTAATCGGTAGGATTTGTAGGTCTTAGCTTTCAAATGAGGGATTACAGTGACCTATAGTCTGTAAGCTCCAGTCGAGAAGCTTTTAGCTTTGGGTAAAGCTGAACTGGAGAAAATGGGCTCAGTGAAGACGGGGGTTAAGGGCTTTAAATAAGTGGTGTTTTTCTTTGCAGCAGTCTTGTATCCATTTTTGCTACTTTTTCCAAAGTATTATTATACATAAGCGTAAACCTTGGGTCATTACCAGTGGGGACTTTCGGTTGCAGCTCGGGCCCTGTTGGTCCCAGGACCAAAGAGCAGTTTTGTGGGACGTACTTCACAGACGGAACTTTGTGATTCTGTCCTAAGTCGTGCTGTGGTTACAAGTTAGTGGTTAGCACTTTCTGTTTCTTTTAAAGGTCCTATATCATGCAAAGTCGACTTTTTGGAGCTTTTAAAGGGGGGTATTATGCAAAATCGACTTTTTCAAGCTTTACATAATGTTATTATGTCATTCCCTCATTAAAAACATGCCTGAAGTGTTGCCTTGGCACATTCACATATTTTTGAGTAATCTGTAAAAACTCTGATGGCATGAGGCCTATTTCAAGACATTCACTACAGCCATTTTGAGAGAGCAATTTTATACAAGGCAGTTATTCTAATTTACTGCATTTACAGACCAACAGAAGGTTTGGTCATCATTGTAGTGTGATATAGACTGGTGATTGAAAAAAGCATAATACCCCCTCTTTAACCATGTTGTTAGGCCACTTCCTTATCAAAAACACCCCCAGTGACTTAACACACCCTTCTGACGTCAGAAATGAACGGAAGAGCTCGACGTCTGTAATGTAATGCCTTACGGCCTGATTTTAATTCATAAAACAGCCTTTTCTTCATTTCTGTCATGCTAGACGTGTCGGTGCCGAACAGATGTCATGTTTGCACTGAAAGCTGTGAAGAAGGAGCTCTTTCTAACCTACTCTGGACACGCCTGTTCTTTTTTCTTACCTAACGATAATGTCACGGAGAAAAGCGCATTTGGCTACGATACAGGTACAGGACTTTATTCAACCTTCCTAAAGAAGAGGCCACTCGTTGGAATTTCGCTCCGGGATTCGGCCAAAATAATGTTTGTCTGTGACCGTCACTTCCCTGATGGATGTTTGGTGAACCTTCGCCAGAACCAAAGTGGATTAAACTCTTATAACCAGCGACGATGACGAGGCCAGAGCGGCCAGTGAGTCAAAACGCATGTTGGCTTGTGTGTTAGCCATTTATGAAGCTGTGTTGCAAATGTCAACTCCTTATAACTGCATTGTGAAGTACCTTTTTGCTGTGGTATTTATATTTGTACTACTACTACTACGGCTGCATCAACTCGGAGGGAGGGGGCGGAGTTAACTGAATCCATGAAGCGTTGTGTCTGAAAAATACCTCCAGAAAATACTTATTTATCACAAAAATGAGTGCTCCATAGTGATAGAGGTACAATACATGATATAAATGCCTATACTTTACTTTGGAATGGCTAAAATAGCATGATACAGATCCTTTAATAATCTATAGATTTACAATAATGCTAAAGAAATGTCATTAAGTTGAGAAAAGCACTTCGCAAAGGTGCACAATATTGTCCTTTTTCCTTTTTTATTTAGCGCTTCAAATGTAAAGAGAAAACTTTCCTAAATTACACATTTTCTGC
Source organism: Gobius niger (assembly GCF_951799975.1). Taxonomy (NCBI): domain Eukaryota; kingdom Metazoa; phylum Chordata; class Actinopteri; order Gobiiformes; family Gobiidae; genus Gobius; species Gobius niger. The sequence goes on along the minus strand of NC_136852.1, from coordinate 41,030,327 downwards.
TATAGCTTGGGATCCATTTGAAGTACGGAGCTAATCTTGGGCTTCATGTGAAGCTAAGCCCGTGCTGTTGGTAGATTTAATGTTTTTTTGTACACGGTGAGCCTCCATTTTGGATGCACCATCCGTTTGTCTGATTGGTTTATGAGGACTTCAGTCTCTGTAAAGCCTAAACCTCTTACCAGCTCAGTTCAGCTTTACCCAAATCTAAAAGCTTCTCGACTGGAGAGCACAGGCTGGTCGTAATGTTTTGTCGCGTTGTCACAATTTTGAAGTGCTTTTTGTCATGTTTTCGTAGTATATTGTTTTTTCGTCATGGTTTTGTTATTGTTGCTTTTCTGACCCGTATTTGTCCATTGTTTTTCACTTTTTTAGTCACTTTTCGGTTCCATCCATCCATCCTCCTCATATTTCTCATTTTGCTTTTTTGACTTTCTCAGGTCTCTTTGCGGCGCCGCCTTCTGTTCTGCAGCGCGTCTCCGTCCTTTGTCATGAACCCTTACGCCGACCTGACCTTCCCTCGTCCCTCTGACCTCTCCGTCCCCGCCCCCGATGACATCAGCTCCTCTTCGCCTGCTTCCGCCCCTCCCCTTTACTCCGCCCTCGTCCTGACCGACCAATCGGAGCAGCTTCGGCAGACGGACCAACCGGAGCTCTTCAATCCTTACGCCGACGTCTTAACTCCGTCTGTGTCCGTCCTGAACGAAAGCGACGTTTGTTCCGAGAGCGGGAACATCAACGCAGACGGCGACCACTTCCTGTCAGCTGTCCGCACCGACCAATTGGGCGTCTCCAACCCTCAGGGCCTGTCCATCGTCACGGAGCAATTCGATGCAGAAGCTCAGTTCACGGTAAACCTCTTTTCTTAAAGGATCTATATCATGCTATTTTAGCCATTCCAAAGTTAAGTATAGGCATGTATATGATATATTGTACCTCTACCGCTACTGAGCACTCATTTTTGTGTTAAATATAAGTGTTTTCTGGAGGTATTTTTCAAACCCGGAAGACACAACGCTTCGATTCAGTTAACTCTGCCCCCTCTCTCCGCATATACAACTTTACCGTAATATAAATAAACAGCAATAAGTGAAGTTACTTCACGATGCAGTTATACGGAGTTGACATCTGCAACACAGCTTCATAAATGGCTAACACACATGCTAATATGCTAATGTAATGGCCGGTGGGCAGTTTTACTTATTGGTTCAAGTCACTTCCGAACAACGCCACCCTGGAGTAGACTAGTGCCAGGGACACTTATGCAAATAAGGCTCGCGCAGATAAGGGATAGAGTGGACCAGTAGACCAAAATATAGAAAATATACAGTTTATTTTGTAAATGTTAAAACAGGAGACAAACAAAATAATGCAAACAGGTAAAATTCAGTAGACTACTTTTTCGTTTTCAATTAAAATTATCAAGTGAACAAGTTATTGCACAGATCCCGTCAACACAGCAGCCCCAAAGTGTTCATATGCCCGAAGGCCCTACCCGTGATGCGCGTGCGTCCACGAGCGCAGTTTCGGCACAGCCTTTTGCGGCCGCGGTCCAGCCGACGGCGGCGTCAGTGGACAAGACCCGAGGGTCCAGCGACAGTTTTTGTTGTTGTTGTGCGTAACGAACTAAAACACTGCAGGAAAGTCTCAAATGGGCAACGGAGGAAACGATGGGGGAGGAGGAGGGAGGAGCGGAGAGAAGAGACCCGCGAGTTTCCCAATCCTAGAGCTGAAATTTGGGGAATTAATATCCTGTAAGAATGTCCATAACCATACGTAGCACGAGAGGCCAAACACCAAAAATACCTACCAAGCGTACGCAGCGCGCCGCGCGCAGCCTATAGATGGCAATCCAAGACGTGGCCGTATCCAATGTGCCACGCTACAAAAAAATACAAAAATGAGCTAATGTAATCTACAAATTTCGTTTCGTTTTGAGGGTTAGGATGCTTACCAGAAGTTTCTTTCGAACGAGGCACCGCACAAGAGGGGAATTACCCTGCTTCGACTTGTGCGTAAAAGCCGCTTGACGCCACCACTAAAGACAGCGGGAGGTTAGAAGATGTTGACCTTAAATCAATGTTTATTTGGAAACGAGGTGGCTTACCGAAGCTTTCAACTATGCCGAGCATGTAGCACGGGCCGTGAGTGTAAAGGTGGAGCGGAGCCTTGTGCGCGTGCTCCGTGCTCAGCTCCCAAACGGCGGGTGACGTCAGAGGCGACCAAGGGGGCCGGCAGGTGAGGATACCTCCTCTTAAAGGTTCAGGTGGCACATAATAGGCTGCCGGTGGATGTGAGGGCTTACTGCCACACTAACACACAAGCTAACCCGTGTTTGGATTGACTCACTGCTCTGGTCCATCGCTGTTTACATTATGGGACTCGCGTTGGTTATAAAAGTTAATCCACTTTGATTCAGGCGAAGGTTCACCAAACATCCATCAGTGACAGTCACAGAAAAACAATATTTTGGTGATAGTCGCTGAATCCCGGAGAAAAAAACAACTTCGAGTGGCCTCTTCTTGAAAAAGGTTGAATAAACTCCCATCCTCGTTGCCAAACGCGCTTCTTTTTCTCCGTGACATGATCGTTAGGTAAGAATAAAGAACAGGTGTGTCCAGTTATAACGAGCTCCATCTTCAGCTGCAGCACAAACATGACGTCTGTTCAGACGCTCAGGGTGTTTGTTTTGGCCTCAGCTGACCTGGAAGCACCTCGGGCACATCCTTTCTTTTTCTTTTTTTTCCTTTTCCTCTATTTCTTTTTTTCTTACAACAGAAATAATGAAAACGCTGTTTTACAAATTAAAATCAGGCCGTAAGCATAGAATTAAGACATTACATTACAGACGTCGAGCACTTCCGTTCCGCTGTTACGACACAACTGAACACTCAGTCGTTCACGAGGAGAGGGAGGAGCAGCTGCTCAGAGAGCAGGATTCAGGAGGATTACTGAGAGCTGCGTGAATGAAGCCACAAACCACTCTGGGGGTGTTTTTGATAAGGAAATAGCATAACAACATGGCTAAAAGCTCCAAAAAGTCGATTTTGCATGATATTGGACCTTTAAATTTTTCGAGACACTGCAGGTGAATGGGGAATAAAATGAATATAGAGATATCAATTTCAAACTTCTGCTGAACATTGCTGATTTAAACAACGCGTTTTGTGTGCGTCTTCACATGATTCTTTTTTCTTCTCTCTTTTTTTGAACCGCAGTGCATATGGTTGTTTTGTGACATATTTGTTAGTTTTTGAATAAGCAAAACATCAGTGAATACATTTTTTACAGATGTTTTCTACAAAAACTGCAAAAATAATCTCTGGATCCGGAGTAAATGTACTCAGTCGCTTGAGTAAATTCTTAGTTACTGATGTAGCCCCTGATGTTTCTCTTCAGAGCCTGGACCTGGAGTGCTCCATCTGCTTCAGCCAGTTCAATAACGCGTACCGCTGCCCGAAGCGGCTGCAGTGCGGACACACCTTCTGCCTGGAGTGCCTGGCTCGGATGAACGTGAAGTCGTCGGAGCCCAGCACTGTGCTGTGCCCGCTGTGCCGCGCCCTGACAGCGCTGCCCGCCCTGGGACTGCCCAAGCTAAGCACCGATCCCCGGGTGCTGTCCCGCCTCCCCAGCTCCATGCAGCGCGTCTACAGCGTCCGCTTCCTGCGCAACAAGGGCCGGCTGCAGATCAAGAGGTCAGGGGTTGAATCTCAGTTACACCGGTTTAGCTCATTTGAAATACGTTTTAGTCTTTAGCTCCTGAGGTCTGGGCTGTGACTAAACCTCACTCAGGCTGTGTAGCGTTACATTTTTCCTGATACCGGTATTTTAACGATACTTGGTTTTTGACATCATGACTTGAACAGTGCTTTTTTTCCGATGCCGATGCTAAAATGTTTATTGTTCTGGTTCTAGACGACAATGTGTGAAATATCTGCAAATGTACAACATCAGGTTCCTCCTCAATGTCAAGAAATGTGTTTATATATGGGGAATTATTTGGGGAGAAATTGCGGTGGAAAAAATAAAATAAAAATAAGGAAAAATTATGTGCAGAAAATGGGGGCAAAAATGGGAATAAATTAGGTAAAATGTGGGGAGCCATTTCTGCTCATCAGCATTCAATTAACTGCAGCCTCTGGAGGGTCCTACAACTTGATGTTGGGGAGACTCCAGAGGCACCAGCAGCTTCAAATGCCTGTTTGCTGCTTTGTAGCAGCTGTTCTATTAATCTGATGTATTTTTCTGGCAGAAACCGTCCTCATTGTGCCTTTATTTGCTCAAAACCGTGTGTGCTCTGAATCAGTCACAAATCTTACTATAACAGTACAATGATTATGATTAATATTTAGTGAAATATTGAATGTTTTTATACCTAGTCAAAGGCATTCAACTATTTCACACAGAGATCCTTTTTCTTTCCATATTGCTTGAAAATGGTGTTCTGCTTAATAAGGTGGAACGTCCTTTTTCAGTATTTACCTTACAACTAATCATCATAGAGATGAAGCTGATATTGTATACTACGTTCCAAATTGTATTTCAGTGTCATAGGACTAGGTATGAAAACCTTCGATATTTCATGAGAGATGAAGCATAATCATCATCGTACTGTTAAGAGATTTGTGGATGATTCAGACACACTCGGGTTTGTGCAGATAAAGGCAGAATGACGACGGTTTCCGCCAGACAAACGCATCAGATTAAGAGAACAGATGCTACAAAGCAGCATACAGGTATTTGAAGCTGCTGGTGCCTCTGGAGTCTCCCGACCATCACGGTGTAGGACCCTCCAGAGGCTGCATTTGTGCATAAACCTTCTATCCGGCCTCCCCTAAACTGTTAATTGAAGCTCATGAACAGAAACGTCCCAACAAGGCTGTGACGTCAGTAAGGAGGGAGCCAGAATCATGGGGAGAAAGTTGGCCCCTTTAGGCTGACCACTTTCTTCCATTGCACAAAAAGAAGAGCCGTGCTTTTCCTAACAAGATCATCTTCATGTATGACAACGCACCATGTCATACTGTAAAGAAAACCTCTGTATCACTGGCTGCTATGGGCATAAAAGGAGAGAAACTCATGATGTGGACCCCCTCCTCCCCTGACCTCAACCCTATTGAGAACCTTTGGAGCCTCAACAAAAAAAACATCTGAGGGTGGGAGGCAGTTTTCATCCAAACAGCAGCTCTGGGAGGCTGTTCTGACATCCTGCAAAGAAATCCAAGCAGAAACTGTCCAAAAACTCACAAGTTTAATGGATTTAAGAATTTTGAAGCTGCTATCTCAACAGGTCAACTTATATTTTAAAATGGGAGCCCTCCTAAGATGTTTTTGCTTAAAATAGCTTTTGATTTCAGTAAATATGACCTAATGGAGAAAAATGAACAAATGACCATTTTCAGTTAATTACAAGCTTTAACATGTATTGAAACTGTAAGTTGCATATTATTTTCAAACAGTAAATTTTGAGTTGTTACTGATACTGTAATCTGCGGGAGGTTTTTTAAATCACATTCAAATGATCCTCTAACTTGACTGTCATGAGTACTTTAGAAAATCTTAGAACAAGATCATTTGCATAATAATTTGGAACGCAGTCTAAACGTACAGATTTTCCACACATTATTCTTCTGTTTCTGTTTCTAGAGGACGGATATTTTATTATCGGTATTGGAAAGAGTATGGTTCAGGTACCGGTATCGAAAACCAAATTAAAGTACTGGTATTGAAAAAAAAATGTAATGGTGCCCAACCCAGCTCAAGTAAGAAACAAATACTTATCATTTTAATCAAGCAGAAGTGAAGTACTACCTTTGGACTGTATGATAACACTGCTCTAAGAAGTGACTGAAGTACTAGTGTAGATGTACCGGAGTATGATGCGCCTCGGATCCTGATGACTTTAAAAATCGGTCCCCGAGGAACAACTTAAACCCTGATCTCTCTCCTCAGACCCGACGCAGTGGCGCGGACCTTAAGCACACAGCGCTCGCTGGACGTGGGGCTGCCCAGTCCGGTGCCCAGTGGTGCAACAGGGGGCAGGGCCAGGACCCAAGAGGGCGGGGCTCTGTTCAGAGTGACGGATCGTCCCGCATGCAGGGCCTTAATCCTCACGGCTGTCGTCATGGTGATCATCATCCTCACAGCCGTCATCGTCTTCCTGATCGCCGACAAGACCCAGTGAAGTGAGGTCACTTCCTGTCCACGCCCCCGAGGGTCATTGTGACGCCGCGGTTTCGTGCGCTCTCAGACACTCCGGAGGTTTGTGCGTCAAGAGCCTGACTTTCCAGAATATTCCCCAAAAACGAGCAATAACGGCAAGTTACTCATGTTTTTAAAGGAACAGGACACCGTTTTTACCTAGTGTGATATCGTTTTGTGTGACTGAGCGCACGCACAAAGACCAGACGGGTACGCATCAACTCGTCTAAGCTCAGGCAAGCACACATCTCGGTATGTAAAAACGGTGGCCTGTTCCTTTAAAGATGAAAATATGGATTTAACCTGCAGGGGGTTTTAACTCTGTCCGAGTAACAGCAGGCTAAACTCTGTTGTCGATGTTTATTCTCTGACGTTTTGTCGCTTTGAGCTGGAGATTTATCCAGGAAGTAACTCCAGCATGGCTTTCCATCGCTTATTCATTCACAAATACTGGTATGTTTGGTATCCACGTGTAGCACGAAAGGCTGTGACCGAAATGTGACGCCTTAAGTGATTGATCTGAGACGGTTTGGTGCAGCTGCAGCGCTCTGTCATCTTTGCACTCCCCGAGTTTGCGTCCAAACCTTTTTCCCGTGGTTTTCTGAGACGGCGAGCCGACGTTGTGAGGTCAATATTCACTTGGACAGATTTGCTTTTAGTCCAGGAAAAAAAACGATATGTTAAGAGTTTAAAGACTCGCTCTGTGGAAACGCAAGTGTTATAAGTGCCTGGAACTTGACAATACTACGTTCTGCTTTTACTACTTTTTTGTTTGAAATTTAAAATTGTGTGTTTTGTGTTGATATGAAACTTGCCATGCTGCGGATGAGCTTCAAACTTCCTTTTTAAACTCTTCCTTCTGTTGTTGGTTCACTGGAAACTTTTCACCGGCTGGATTTCCACTGAAATTCACAACTTGACAGACTCCGCTTTCTCTTCGACAGTTTCTGAGGACGTCACTTCCTGTTTTTAGGTCATGAAAATGGAGCCGTAGAGAACTTTGCGACTCCGGACTGTGGAGCGTTCGGGGAAGCGCTTTATTCAAATCGGGTGCGAATAAACGGAGCCTGTTTCTGTATTTGAATATTCCACAGTGGGACGTGATGCAAATGCTCCAAAGGTCAGTTACTCAGAAACAAAACCTCTGGACGGGAATGTGTTTTAAAGTTTAATCGACTTTTCACTGAAGTCACTTTTACTTTGTCCTTTTAGGTTGTGTTTACTAATGCTGTGAAAAAATATTTATGAAACTATTTTAGCAAATATGAATAAATAAAAGTGTTTTGGATGATACGGTCTTCTGCATTTGTGATTTGAACTCTTTACTCTTGTGGCAGAGTGGTTGGCTTCATCCTCCTCACACCAAGAGGGCCCCGCCTTCTATTCCAAAGCGGCGTGGGCTTTTCTTAGTGAAGTTTGCAAGTTCTTCTTTAGTCGACTAATCCTGACTAATCCTGGGCTAAATGTGACACAATGTTAAGCAAAAGGGAAAGAACAAACATGAACTGTTAAATGCTCCTTTTTATATTTGGATTAAAAAAAAACATACAGGTGGATCATTTCACTGTGCTTGGTGTGTGGGTCACTGGGTTTCCAGGTCCTAAACAAAAAATACAGAAAGATCAAAGAAACACACGTAACTCATTAAAGTTCCCAAAAGTGTTTTTTGCATAAACAGGATGTAGAATTAAAAGTAGTGGTATATTGTGGATACAGATTTAACCTACAGGAAGAAACAAAAAAAACAGCACAATCACTTCCTTTTTTAGAAGTGTATTTAAATTTACAGATTAAAGCTTAAGCTTTACTGTGAACTGTTCTAAATCCTCAGCAACATTTAACCATAAAAAGGAAACTGCTTGTGCAGCGTTCTGGATTGTATTCTTACACGGGACAGTCAGCAGATGGCGCCAGAGAGTATTGTTCACTTGTGTTCCTCACGTGCAGAGTGCAGTTCTGAGCGCGTATGTGTTTAGGATTCCCCTTCCCTTTTACAAAGTCTCTTTAAACTAACCTTTTTTTCCTCCTGTGTTTTCTGTTACCTATCAAGTATAAACTACATACGCTGTCAATTAGAGCAGAGTTTAAAGGTCAAGTAACAAAGTGTTGGAAACATAGGCTGTTTCCCAATTGCCAGGATCCTCGGCGTCTCGACCACTTCGGACGTCATTCGCGTCATCACAGCGCCGCCAAGTGGTTCCATTTCACCTGGACCACTCGCCCCCTCGCAGCTCGACTCCTCCGTTTGGCTCATTTACGAAGGATACAGCTGTGGATCCTCCGCTGCCTCGGAGAGCTGAAATTACCCATGATGCACTGCAGCATAGTTTCTTTTTTCTTTTCTCGCAAAACTTTATTAGTTTGAACTCACTTTAAAAAAGTTTTGTTCCACATAAACAGTTTCCTGGCCTCTGTTATTCATAAAACAGTTGTTTTAATGAGCATAGATTGACACGTGACCTGACGCAGCCGCTCCGGAGGCCGTTCCATTTGAGCTCAAAGGCGGCGGAGGGAGGACACTCCGCTCCGTTTTGGAGGAGCCGCCACCGAGGACGTCAACGAAGTGGCCAAACGGAGGACGGATCCTCGCAATTGAGAAACAGCCATAGACTGTAAAAAAAAATGGACGTCTTATGCTCACTCCTCCCCGTTTACCATAATGACCACGGTCGTGGGGCAATTCATGGCGGATTTACAGACTTCCCCCTCCCCAGCTCTGACGAAGCATGTTCCTAAAAAGGACATAAGGGCGGGATTTTCACCGTAGACTCGGCCCTTGCGTGACGTGTAGCTCGCGCTGCTCCAATGCTAACAGTCCGAGCCTCATTAAGTACGAGATTTCAAAAATTCATATTACGAAAACCAGCCTGGTTTCATATATTGTGATTAACCAGCTTTATCTCAGGAGGAAGATCTAGCCTAGTCTAGTGTTGAAACAATTGAAACCAGGCTTTAAAGTAGTTTTTAACGTGTCAAAAGTCCAATGCTTTTCAATGGGGGCCTAGTGGCGATATGGAGGTACTGCAGCAACGGCGGAGCAATGGCGGCCCCCACGTTTGTGGTCAAAAAGCAGGGCAGCCAGCGGCCATTGGTTGGAAACGAAAAGCTTCTGTGAGCAGAAATATTTTCTTCCACTTGTCCGTTTCCGGATCGTGGAGGCAGCCCCTTATGGCTCCTCCTGCAGGTGTGGGTCCGCAGAAGGACGGCCTCGCGGTTCAAACCAGGCCTGTCTCTCATCAGGGGCTTCTGTGCTAAAACATATTAATATAAATATTTTCCTTATCACCATCTATTCAAATCTCCTTGAAAGGTGAAAACCCCTTTTTTCTTAAGTGGGTTATTTTACAGCCAAGTTTTAATTTGTTTGTTTTTTTGGTCTGGCAAGTTCAAATCATGTAAAGATCAAATCTATCTAAATACAATGTTACATTTCCTAAATATAATGGGTGATTCAACCCACTGGCTCGACTTGCCCCACTCTCCTCTACACTACACAATCAAATCAAATCAGTGTTTGAGGTTGACCCATGGATCTGTAATAGTATCTGGTTAAGGCACCACACTTTTTTTGGACTTGGCTGAGCTCCACAAGCCACGCTCCAGCTTTCCACCGTGCTGATTGGTCAGAACAGACACGTGGTGTGGGCGGGGCAAAAGAGGGAGAAAAGAGGAGGCAAGCCTAACTATGGAAGTAAGTTTGTGCTGTTTGTATCACACAGAATGTATTCCGTAATTGTAGATTATGATTACTGGAAAGCCCCTTGTTTTCGGGCACAGCTTACAGGCAACAAAACAAACATAGGAGAAACAACAACAACAGGACAGTTACTTAACACAGTTTAAACTAACATGACACAGAGAAGACAAGACAAACAGAAATGCTCTATCCTCCCTCAAATCCAGATAACAGTATAGCAGGTAAAAAAAATAAGCTATTTAAAACAGAGACGTTGGCTGTTTCTCAATTGCGAGGATCCGTCCTCCGTTTGGCCACTTCGTTGACGTCCTCGGTGGCGGCTCCTCCAAAACGGAGCGGAGTGTCCTCCCTCCGCCGCCTTTGAGCTCAAATGGAACGGCCTCCGGAGCGGCTGCGTCAGGTCACGTGTCAATCTATGCTCATTAAAACAACTGTTTTATGAATAACAGAGGCCAGGAAACTGTTTATGTGGAACAAAACTTTTTTAAAGTGAGTTCAAACTAATAAAGTTTTGCGAGAAAAGAAAAAAGAAACTATGTTGCAGTGCATCATGGGTAATTTCAGCTCTCCGAGGCAGCGGAGGATCCACTGCTGTATCCTTCGTAAATGAGCCAAACGGAGGAGTCGAGCTGCGAGGGGGCGAGTGGTCCAGGTGAAATGGAACACCACTTGGCGGCGCAGTGATGACGCGAATTATGGCTTGCCATATTGGAGCCGCTCTAAAGCGCAGCAGAGCTGGGTCTGTGGTGAATCGCTCGAGATTGACTTTTGTGACTTTAGTGCTGTCGATTTGTCTCTCCACAATATTTCAGTGGTGAGGGATTTAGTCACTATTTTACACCTGAAGCCACGTAAAAGCGCGGAAGGGCATCTACAGCCCCGCCCTCGCTGAGCAGCTGATGTGGTCAGACCTGGATAAGGACAGCGTGAGGGTCGTAGATATCGGCTACTTTCTGTCTGAGTTAAAGTGCATATGAGTGGTGTATATCCGCGCAACACCGGCTGCTCCACCGTCTCCACGCGCACAACTTCATGTTTGGATTTTCGCTGTTGCTACATTTTTCTAACGTCAGTCTTTAATTAGAAATAGCCGTGTTTTGGGACCAACTAAAGCACTTGTAGCGCTCTGTCTAAATGTAGATTGTTATTGATAATAAGCCACGTTCATGTATATAAAAATATATTTTTTTTTTAATGGCCGGTAATTCTTGCGAATGGCCGACATTTTACGACCCAGCCGGCCAAAGTGGCAGACGAAAAAAAAGTCTAGCGGAACCTCTGACTTACATTACACTTGTTTATATTTGTCTCAAAATTATGTTTTTTTTATTTTTTATTGATGCTACTTTACAAAACGATTCCCAGGACAAAGTTCATAGTTTTCATTTGAAACTTACTGTAGTTTCCAATTGTATTGACAGCACCAACTGTATAAAATTGTAAAGCTGTGGGAATATTAGTTTGGATTCTGGGACCCCTTTTATGCATATAAGGACAATTCAGCACAGTGGTGCATTTCTGTGCAAAATGGAACCTTTGTTTTCTTTGAATGGTTGTAGCTCTATAACCATGGCACCGGGGGCTCTGGGATGGTTTTATCTTGAAGGCATGAAGCAGGGGAAGACAAAGACATCCAACATCATATATACATATACACTGCATTCCAAATTATTATGCAAATTGTACTTTTGTGTCAAAAAGGTAAAAAAAATAATAATAATAATGAAACTCATGGATGGTATCGTGTCTTGGGGCTCTATGAATCACTGACATTAATCTCAGAGGCCTGGGATGATTAGTTTTCAGGTTAAGCCCAGTTAAGGGAAAAACTATTGAAAAACGATGTTCCACTTTTTTACGCAGATCATCATTTTCAAGCAATATGGTAAAGAAAAAGGGTCTCTCTGCTGATAAAAAGCATGAAATAGTTGAATGCCTTGGTCTAGGTATGAAAACCTTCGATATTTCATGAAAGATTAAGCGTAATCATTATACAGATAAGAGATTTGTGGATGATTCAGAGCACACTCTGGTTTGTGCAGATAAAGGCACAATATGGACGGTTTCTGCCAGACAAACACATCAGATTAAGAGAACAGATGCTACAAAGCAGCAGACAGGTATTTGAAGCTGCTGGTGCCTCTGGAGTCCCCCAAACATCAAGGTGTAGGACCCTCCAGAGGCTGCAGTTGTGCATAAACCGTCTATCCGGGCCTCCCCTAAACTGTTAATTGAAGCTGATGAACAGAAACGGCTGCAGTGGATCAGAAATACATGAAGGCTGATTTTCAAACAGTCTTGTTCACTGATGAGGCCGTGTAGCCCTGGATGGTCAAATCAATGGAGTAGTGGATACTGGTGAATGGCCACAATGTCCCAACAAGGCTGTGACGTCAGGAGGAGACGAGCTGGTCGGCCCCTTTGAAAAATATGTGGAGTTTCTGACTGACCACTGTCTTCTATGCTACAAAAAGAAGAGCCGTGCTTTCCTGAACAAAATCCTCTTCATGCATGACAACGCACCATGTCATACTGCAAAGAACACCTCTGCATCACTGGCTGCTATGGGCATAAAAGGAGAGAAGCTCATGATGTGGACCCCCTCCTCCCCTGACCTCAACCCTATTGAGAACCTTTGGAGCCTCAACAAAAAAAACTTCTTTGAGGGTGGGAGGCAGTTTTCATCCAAACAGCAGCTCTGGGAGGCTATTCTAACATCCTGCAAAGAAATCCAAGCAGAAACTGTCCAAAAACTCACAATTTTAATGGATTTAAGAATTTTGAAGCTGCTCAAAGAAGGTCCTATGGTAAAATATAACTTGATCTGTTAATATTTTTTTGATTGAAATAGTTTCTGATTTCAGTAAATATGACCTCCTAATGCTACAAATACAACAAATGACCATTTTCAGTTAATTACAAGCTTTAAAATGTATTGAAACGATGAGTTGCATAATAATTTGGAACAGTGGATTTTGAGGTTTTTACTATATTTATTTTTGAAAAAAATACTGTTATCACTAGGGAATTTTTTCCACCACATTTAAATGATCCTCTACCAGTTAAAGACTTGAAAATTATGCTGACTCTCATTTGAGTTGACAATTTAGAAAATCTTAGAAAAATGTCATTTGCATAATAATTTGGAACGCACAGTGTATATACACATACACATATATACACACACAGTATACGACCAATGAGAAAGATGTTGATGAAGTGATGCGCAATGGCTTATATTTATTTTATGTATGTATTTAGTCCTGAATACAAATTTTGATTATTGGATTATTTTTACAACACCATTTTTAATATAGGAAAACCAATTGGATTTTTCTATTCTAAATATTATAACAAATGGAAAGAGTACAAGCACTTCTGGGTTGTACAAGAATGAACCTCAACAACCAACCTTTAAGGTAATAACCAGCCTTTTATCAGTCTGTTTTTATTAACAACACTTTAGAATATGTACATTTTGGGTAAGACATAGGCATAAAATGATCTCAATAGCAGTTTCGTGAAGATGAAGCTGCTAAAAAATTATATATAGCACTTGTATATTAAGTCATATTTAGTAAGTGTAAATCAGAAATCCCCCCTGATCAGCAGGGACGGCAGTTAAGAGGCTAGAGTATACGAGCGATCGCGATATCGTCACTTCCGGGGGGCGTGGTCAGCATTTTATGTTTTAAACAAATTATAAGAATCCTATGATCGGCAAAAAACAATGTTCATAAACAGGGCATTGCTTCTCTTGCGCTGTAACAGATCGATCATTTTATAAAACCGTGTTAGAGGCCTGGATGCATCAGCTGTTGCCTACGATTCACCAAAACACCTGACGAAAATTGCGGAAGTAAACAATAACAGCGATCGCTCGTATATTGAGGGTGACAATTTCGTTCACCTTTCTTCGTCTAGGGAGGAAAATGTATGTGAACGCTTTGGAATTTGTCACGTTTCTCCCTAAATTGGTCATTAAATGTGGTCTGATCTTCATCAAAATCATCAGAATGATTAAACAGTGTCTGCTTGAACTAATACCACCCAAACATTTACATTTGATCAAATTTTATTGGCCACAACATGTAAACATTCACAGGACAGTGTGGCATAAGTAAGTACACCCCCGGGATCTCACTGAACTGCAGCAGTTTTCAATGGTCCAAGATTCATCCTGATCATTGTGAGCGTCTAATCTGCAACTACAGAAAAGCCGCTATTGCTGCAAAAGAAGGATCAGCAGATATTTAACACAGGGGTTCACTTACTTATTCACACACTGTTGTGAATGTCTCAGGGTTTTTCTGCAAAATATCTTGATCAACTTGTGAATATTTTTTTCTACAGTAACAGCACGTTGTCCAGGCCCTGAGGCAACAAAACAGTCCCACACCATGATTCTCCTACTCCATGCTTCACAGTGAGGAGAGGGTTTTGATGTTGATGTGCTGTGCCACTTTTCCTCCACACATGACATTGTGTGTTCCGCCCAAACTATTCAACTTTGGGTCCATCAGTCTGAAGAATTATAAAATATATACAAGGTTTTATACTGTTTTTTATTCTTATTACTGTTTAGCTTGACTTAACAAAATGTATGCGAAGTATTCTCAGTTCTCTGTTACAGCGGAAAAGTACCAGAACACCAAAGTGTGTGAGCACAAAACCCCCGTGCCCCAAAAGTAAGATAAACAACTGCCTTCCTCCACAAGGATCTTATCAGTTGCAACATTCCATTGAAGACATAAAATTGGGGGTCGCAGGGCGGAACTATGTGATGCAGCAGAAGCACTGGAGCCAAAGGAACCAATGAGATTTAGTTTTAGGTTCATGAATATTCCAATGTTTAATGTGATACAAATACACTGCTTCCTTAGAAAAAACCAGTCTCTCCCATGCAATGGACAGCTGGTAGGCTCGATGTTAGGGAACTAGGGAAGCAGAGCTCTGTATTAGATGACCTGTTAGGGAAATAAACCTTTGTGATTTAATCTTCTGAATCCTGGGTCATCTGTGCTGGTATGTGTTATTAGCTGGTAGTGTAGCGTTGTTTGTCAATAACTCTTCTTCCAGTGTTGAACACGCTTGGTGTTGTCCGACGTTTGGGTAATTAATTAGGAAGTGGACAACACAGGAGAAGGAGTGAAAAACTCTTTACTCAACATGTGGTGACCCCGACGTGATGCAGGGGGAGTTATAGACAGACAACACGGGACGCGGCTGAGGTCCGGTCTCCTTAAAACTATTTGCGGTAGACATACCAGACATTCTTTTCCACATCCAGCCATCAGCGATTTCACGGACGTCCAATTAGATTAAGGTAAGACGACTTTTGACTTCTACTAAAATGTGAGTCTCAAAGTACGTCTATTTGGCTATTTTCCAAAGTTTAGTTTAAAGATTTTTACTGAAATCGACTGTTGGCTGGTATAATCTGTGAATTGATGGTGGAAGGAATAAGGGACACACGTTAAAATTATAAACTGTTGAAAATAAAGTAGAGAAAAAGTAGTGAAATGACAAAAGAAGTGAGAAATAGTGAAGAAGAAGAAGAAGTAGAGGACTGCACGCTGGGTTTTACCCTTTAAAAGCCGAAAGGTGCGTAGGTAGGACCTCCCAAGCCCACGGACGCGTGGACTAAAATTAAAACGTTGAAATAAGTCGTTGACGGATTTGGGGGCCGTCTAAAATAGTGGGTTAGAGTCCCAGATAGCGGGTTTCAGTCCCGGAGAAAAAATAATTAAAGAAGTGTGAGAAAAAAAATTAATTAAAGAAGTGTGAGAAAAAAATAAAATAATTAAAGAAGTGTAAAAGAAGTGTAATAATGTGTGAAGTGAATTACAGAGATACGTGAAGTTGTTTTCGCGGAGAGAGAAAAAGGAATTAAAGGTAAGAAAAAGAAAAAGAAAAAGAAAAAGCGACTAGAAGGTAAGAGAAATGTCGGGAAAACACGATTGTGAGAAATGGGTTATGTGGTTGTGCCAGGGAACGGGCTTCCTGAAGGGAAGGTCAAAGAAAGAGGTAAGGAAGGCAACAGAGGCGTGTGCACAAATGTATGAAGAAAAAAAGAAAATTGGGGAAGCAAGACCTAAAACTTACAGACCTCACAATAAGAAGATATTTTAAGATCAAACAAAGAATCGAACCGGTCTTGGAGGCTGCCGCATCTAAATGGATAAAGGAACAAAAGATTTTCTCCCCCACTTCGGGGGGCGGGACAAAACAGCCCCTCCCACAGGGAGGAGGCCCCGTCTTGGGCCCTTCGGCCCCCCTTTCATATGAGGCGGGGGGAGCTGGTGGCTCTCTCTACCCTCAAAAATCACTTCACGGACTTCTGGATCTGGATGTGGCTCCATCAGACCAACTAACGAAAGGAGAGGCACGAGAAGCCTTCGATAGAATTCAGAAAATGACCAAAGAAGCGCATGATACAGTATTGGAAAGACAACGAGAACTTTATGAAGACCAGGTTAAAACAATGAAAGAGGAAGCAGAAGGGAGGAAAGCAGAAGCTGATGAGCTTAGACGGAAACTAGAGGAATTCACACTTAAAGCCAAACCAGACCCAGTGGCAAGAGGAACATATCCCCTAATTCCCACTGGGGCGCCAGCGGTGGGAAATGTTCTCCCTATGGCATATAAACCACTTAAATGTACAGAAATACAACAGATGAAAAACACCCTGCCACCCCTACAGGAAGGGGGCAGGAAGTGGTTTCGCACTCTTCAAATGCAGTGCGCAAATGCCACATTAGCGGTAGGAGATTTGAGGGGCCTGGTGGCGTCGTGTGCTCCTCCGCACGCAGTGGATCAACTCCTGAGAACATCCGGTTTGGACAATCTGCCCCTGCATCAACCTTTTGACCCACATGTGGAAGGCTTTTTAGCGGTGGTGGAGTTAATGTATCCCCCTCCACACCCGCAGCCCCCAACCTTTTCCGCCTATTTACCTGGGATGTGCCCTACTAAATTCTTGGAAGAATGTGTTCAGGTTTATGTTAGCTCAATGCAAATTCACCCATACAGAAACCCCCAAACAATGTGTCTGTTCCTCCAGGGGGTGTTGGATGTTTTGCCGGAACCAATTAAAACAAGCCTGATGAGTGTTCCAGGATTGTCTTCGGACTCAACTCTCTTTTTGACACATTTAAAACATCACGCCGATCTGTATAACAAAAAACAACGCGAGCGTGAAACAAATTTTAAAGAAATGCAAGAAGAATTGCTAAAATCTCAGCTGAACCAAGCACGGCAACAGGCCACAGCTGCGAGAAAAGACTGAAAAAACAAGGCCTAGGGGCAAATGGTGGCAACAACCTCGACAACTGAAACAGCAGACACGCCTGCCCCATCACCCGCAAGCGCCTTATACGCTTCCCAATCACAGCCCTTAGGGCAATATAACCCCAACATACTCCCACCAATGCCCCAAACACACATCCACTTACATGGGAACTAAGGTGGGAGGGGCAGAGGGAATAATAGGGGACAGTTTAGAGGCAGAGGGTTCGGCGGGCAGGGCTATGGGGGACGGCAGCAACAAAATAACAGAGACAAGTCATGTTTCCAATGTGGAGGAACCGACCATTGGGCCAAACAGTGCCCTCAGTCAGGATGTTACAATTGTGGAGCCACAGATCACTGGGCTAGAGACTGTTCCTAACCCCCAGCCCAAGCCAATCCAGGAGGACGAGGTGGGCCTCCGCTGAGAAACCCAGCGGGAGGGCCTGGCCCTGCACCGTGGAGGAGTGGGGGTGGAGGACATAACGACCCTGTGTACGACACCCAAGGATGTTTTCCCTACGACAGGGATGACCACTGCTAGGGGTGCCCGGTGAGTCCTGTCTCCACCCCAGAACCGTTTGTTCCTGTAGAGGTTGGTGGGGAAAAGTTGATGATGCTCGTGGATACAGGTGCTACGCATTCTACGATGAGGAAGGCTGCCCCGCACATGCTAAGTGATAAACACATCAACCTTTCAGGGCTCACGGGAAAAGCGACCCCTCTACGGATGACAAAGAAATTGAAGAGACATTTTACAAGCTACGGGAGCTTCCATCTAATGCTCCCCGGACGCAATGCAGGTCACATGGTCTAATGGACAGAAAATCACCTGCACACCTTCAACCTCTCATGGACTTTATGTTTTTCGAGAGGACCCTGAATATCCTGGTGTTTCAATCTACTGGCTCCTCCTTGAACCCGATACCCCACAGAAGAATGGAAACCATGGTTCTCGATGCTGCACCCATATGCCCCTCCCAAAGACCCACTGCATTGCACTCTTTTCTATGATAGAGCATTAGACCCTCAATATCAGTTAGACTTTGAACAAGAGTTAAAGGGAAACACATATACGATAACAGCCACCCATTTCTATGTCCACAAAACAGGAGTTGTTGCCCCAGTTGTCCTGCCTGAAATTGTGAAACCTTTTTATAAAAGAGACTTGCTTACTGACCCACATATGTCTCTATTCTTAGGCTCTGGTCATGAAGCGCGTGAACTAGGGCCTCTGACTTATAAATTGAACCACACCCTGGAATGGGAACAGACCGGACTTCTTGGCATAATGTATAGTCCATTTGAAAAAGCTTACAAAGTTGACATTGGTTCTTGTACTGATGCAGTTGTAGTCTCACGGTCACACGGCTGTGAACTTACAGATCATGAGGGGACTGCTCAAATGCTGGCTGGGTTCTCAGGAGAGCTGTGGGCGGAAGGGCCCGCTGATATCGGACATTGTAATAAAGTTGATCCAGTGGTTCTAACGGTGCTCCCTGGTGCACATGTGTATGTCCCCCAGAGGCCATTTCGCCATGATAAATAGAGACAGGGCATAGAACAGGCCTTAACAGAAGTATGGAACTCTCCCCGTTGTTTAGGACCTTTTGAAGTGACTTAGAGGACTGCTACAGCAGTTAAAGTGCAGGGAAAAGACAGCTGGTTTCATTGGACACATCTGAAACCTTGCTCGGACAAGACCGGCTACCACTGGTCCCACACTTTGCCTAATAATGGTGAAAGTGGGTCTGGGAGCCCCACTGAAGGGGGTGGGCAAGCAAATCCAGCAAACCCATAAACTTGAACTAGAGATAAAGAAGGACAAAAGCTCCTCTCTAAAGTCATGGCTACAAAAGCTAGGCCCACTTAGGTGCCCATACGGGGTGTGGGGTGTAATACTAGCTCTCTGCATACTACTAATATTAATGGCTTTAAAATTAGAAGATCAAAACAATTGTGATAAAATGGTTGAAGGTCAGTCAGTGAAAGAATTAAAACAGACACTGTATAACATGTTTAAAAAAGTAGGCTAAAAACAAGGTGGAAATGTAGTCATTTATTGTAATCAAATCGGAATGATACTGGTTAAAAGGCGAGGAGCAGTATCCAACCGCCACACTTATAATGGGTTACCCATTATACAGAACAAGCGATTGAAACTTGGAATAAAAAAGGAAAATACACACACCCAGGTTGCAAGGAGTATGCTAACTATGCTAACCTTTCAAACTGGGTAAATCCAATAAATTGGACCGCAATTAGAGATAAGGTGAGTAGACTCAAGGACCAAAATCCACAATGGACTTGGTTGAATTGGCTAGAGTCCGGTTCCTGGATCCACATCCTTCAAAAAGTGAGTATTATAATAGGTGTTGTGTTACTGTTATGTTGTGTTTTGTTTTGTTGTGTTGTGTTGTGTTGTACCTCTCATTCGCAGCATGATAACCAGGGCTTTAGCCCTCTCAGGAGGCCCTGAGGATCTGGAGATGGGTTTTACAGAGACGCCTGAAGGGGGCGTTTAAGATCTGTATACTGAAAGAGCCAGAATGGCGTTTAAAATCGATTGGACCCAGACGAAGGCTATGATGGACAAAGTGGAGGAGATTTTATCTAACCAAACATTTAAGAGTGTTGTTTTGTTTTGTTTTGTTTTGTTGTGCTTTGTGTTGCAGGAATGTTTATTTTTATAGCAATACGTGATGGTGCGCGAGGCACAGAAAAAATAAAGTGTACTGTTGACCTTGGTACTCCATCGCTGACCTTTCGTTGGGAAAGGTTGGTGAGTGGAGACTACGTCTGGGAGAAAAAAGATGATTTTGAAACTCCTCAGGAACTGATTGAATATGCTCAGATGAAGATGGAGACCTGGTGGTGGTTTTTATACTCAGAGAAACGGTGAATCACTGTTCAATCAAGGTTTTACATTTATTAATTAAGGGACTTAGTGTTTTAGTTGATCTCTATCGAGATCAGAAGGGGGAATGAAGAATTATAAAATATATACAAGGTTTTATACTGTTTTTTATTCTTATTACTGTTTAGCTTGACTTAACAAAATGTATGCGAAGTATTCTCAGTTCTCTGTTACAGCGGAAAAGTACCAGAACACCAAAGTGTGTGAGCACAAAACCCCCGTGCCCCAAAAGTAAGATAAACAACTGCCTTCCTCCACAAGGATCTTATCAGTTGCAACATTCCATTGAAGACATAAAATTGGGGGTCGCAGGGCGGAACTATGTGATGCAGCAGAAGCACTGGAGCCAAAGGAACCAATGAGATTTAGTTTTAGGTTCATGAATATTCCAATGTTTAATGTGATACAAATACACTGCTTCCTTAGAAAAAAACAGTCTCTCCCATGCAATGGACAGCTGGTAGGCTCGATGTTAGGGAACTAGGGAAGCAGAGCTCTGTATTAGATGACCTGTTAGGGAAATAAACCTTTGTGATTTAATCTTCTGAATCCTGGGTCATCTGTGCTGGTATGTGTTATTAGCTGGTAGTGTAGCGTTGTTTGTCAATAACTCTTCTTCCAGTGTTGAACACGCTTGGTGTTGTCCGACGTTTGGGTAATTAATTAGGAAGTGGACAACACAGGAGAAGGAGTGAAAAACTCTTTACTCAACAAGTCCATAGAATATTTTGCACTTAGTGCTGTGGAGCATCCAAGTGCTCTTTAGCAAACCAAAGTTGAACTGTTTCTACAAGTTTGTCAAACACAAGATTCACTACAACCTCAGTGAATACAGACATACAGCTCACTTTGAAGCTCAGGACCTGGAAAATCCAATCGCTGAGTTAATTTTAACCTCTGCAATGTTTTCTTTTGAATCGCCGCATAAAAACAACAGTATGCTAATGCTAACGGCAGCTAATCAAAGCTGGGACAGATTGGATCACTGAAAGTAATGACATAAAATCACCCACTTAAACAGCAGACCAGACATTTGGAAAAATCGAACAAAAGTATCACAAAGTAAAAATCGCCACTGGTCTTAGAAACACCCATATCAGTCAACCTCTGGTTTGCCAAAAACTCAGGACAGGAGTCTCCTCACAGGACTGCGCCTGGAATGCAAACGGAAACAGCTCGGAAACTAAAAGTAATAGTGGGAGAAAAGAGACAAAGGCAGAGGAGGCTTAGCTAGGATTCCCTTTTAACGTACCATTAAATGACTTATTGTGTCAGTTTACAGGAACAAAGTCAACCTTGTCTTCATCGATCTTTAGTGCATTGAAAAAATGAAGGATGAATAGATTTAACATAATAAGCAGATAATAAACATGACTTGTAGTTTATCACTGTTCATTAAAATACTTGTTACTCCTTAACTTCATTTTTACTGGGAAATTTGTTAGGCTTACATTAATTATTAATTATTAAAGAAGGAAAGGACTTGAAAGACATCTGCGACGACAGAAATGGCAGATGTAACACAACGCCACATTTTCTTCAAAAATGAGTTTTTGTTTTCAGCTTCTTTTCTGGCCTTTTCTACATTTTTCCGTCTTATTCTTTCCAGTTCTTCGGCGCGCTTGCGCTCCATCTCTTTCATATATTCTGTCTCCTCTCTCCCCTTCTGTTCTCTCTGTCTTTGAACTGTCTCCCTCTGGGGGGATGCACTGGCCTTTAACCCAGTGTAGGTGCGTGTGGGTGATGCACTGGCCTTTAACCCAGTGTAGGTGCGTGTGGGGGATGCACTGGCCTTTAACCCAGTGTAGGTGCGTGTGGGGGATGCACTGGCCTTTAACCCAGTGTAGGTGCGTGTGGGGGATGCACTGGCCTTTAACCCAGTGTAGGTGCCTGAAGGTGATGCACTGGCCTGGATGTAGGTGTGTGTGGGGGATGCACTGGCCTTTAACCCAGTGTAGGTGCGTGTGGGGGATATACTGTCCTGGATATGGGTGCATGCAGGGGATGCACTGGCCTGGATGTAGGTGCCTGAAGGTGATGCACTGGCCTCAAAGTAAGTGTGTGTGGGGGATGCACTGACTTTTAACCCAGTGTAGGTGCGTGTGGGGGATATACTGTCTTGGATATGGGTGCATGCAGGGGATGCACTGGCCTGGATGTAGGTGCCTGAAGGTGATGCACTGGCCTGGATGTAGGTGCCTGAAGGTGATGCACTGGCCTCAAAGTAAGTGTGTGTGGGGGATGCACTGACTTTTAACCCAGTGTAGGTGCTTGTGGGGGATATACTGTCCTGGATATGGGTGCATGTAGGGGATGCACTGGCCTGGATGTAGGTGCCTGAAGGGGATGCACTGGCCTGGATGTAGGTGCCTGAAGGGGATGCACTGGCCTCAATGTAAGTGTGTGTGGGGGATGCACTGGCCTTTAACCTAGTGTAAGTGTGCTCTCTTTGTGGTATTACCTCTATATCCATCCATTGCTCCCTCTCCCTCTGCTCTCTCTCCCTCTGCTCCCACTCTCTCTGTTCTGTCTTTCGCTGCTCCTGCGCTTTCTTTATCTGCTCCTCTATTTCTCTAAGTTGCCTCTCCATTTCTCTTTTCTCCTCTTCTTGTCTTTGAAGAAATCTTTTCATTTCATGTTCATACTTTCTCTCTATCTTTTCTTCCTCTCTCCTAATCTCTTCTTCCTTTTCTTTTAAAATCCTCTCCATCTCTTTCTGGATGGCCTCTTCAGCCTCTTGGAGCATCTCGCTGGTGTAGAAGCTTCCTCCGTTCTCCTCTACCATGCGGTCGATCTTCTTCAGCAGCTCTTTAACCTGAGTGCGCTCTTCAATTCTGTTGTTAAACACATGGAACCTGTTTCCACAGTCTGCGATCAACTTCTTCAGAGCAGGATCAGAATCATGAATGTAATCTTCAATGGGCAGTTTATCGTGCTCCAGATCATCTCCACGTGTGAAGAGAATCATGATGTACTTCTCAGACTTCTCTCCAAACGCCTTCTTGATATATTCCACTGCATTCTTTTCTTCTGCAGTGAATCGGTTAATTTGTATCACCAACAGGAAGGCGTGAGGTCCAGGAGCCAAAAGACTGATGGATTTAGCGGTTTCTCTGATTATTTCCTCATTGGAGAGTGAGGTGTCAAACAGCCCAGGAGTGTCCACTACAGCGACACGCCGCCCGTCGACATCGGACGCTGCTTTCCTACAGTCCCGGGTGACAGATTTCCCGCTTGTCTTGGCTGTGAACTCCGGTCGTCCCAGGATGGTGTTTCCAGTAGAGCTTTTTCCACAACCAGTTTTTCCAACCAGAGCGATCCTCAGACCTTCAGGAGTCCATCTACCTGCAAAATCACAGAAACAATTCATTGAGACGACTTAAAGTAAATATGACAAGTCATTAAGTGTTTGGAATTCTTCTTGTTTTATTGGTTTATTTGGTGGGGACAGTGCATGTTAATGAACATACATGGGTCTCATGCATGTAAACAAGCATTGTCAAACACACTCTCCTTCATCCTGACCTATTGTACATGTTTTAGTGGTAGGGGAAGGGAATCTTATTTGTATAGCGCTTTTCATATGACACAAGTCACACCCAAAGCGCTTCACACATGAAAGGGAGGTTCATTCACTCCATGCTGATGGAGGTGAGCTACATTTGTAGCCACAGTTTCCCCTGGGGCAGACTGACAGAAGCGAGGCTGCTCACATCTGCGCCAACGGTCCCTCTGACCACCACCAAGGACACAACGACAGCCTGCACTTGCAGGAGCCGGGATTCAAACCCCTGACCTTCCGATCATGAGACGACCCGCTCTGCGCCACTGTCGCCCCACAGTCCGGGAAACCGAAGCACCCAGAGGAAAACCTACGCAGACACGGGGAGAACATGCAAACTCCACACTGAAAGACCCTGTCCAGGTAGGAATTGAACCCAGGACCTTCTAGCTGTGAAGCACAAGTGCTAACCGCTCTTAGGTTCTTATTTTGGTGGGAAAAGGAAAAATCATAGTTAGTAAAATGTGACATAGCGAGCCAGAAGGTCATTTGGGTTGAGTTTTTAGAATCCTATTTACTGTCTATTTAGGGGCACTCTAAATATCAAGCTTTTTCAATGCACAGAATAAATCCCAAATAATGTTGAATGTATGATTTTATAGTGTGATGGTAGAGCAATGAAACAGTGAGTTTATAATGGAAGTCAATGGGGCATATGCTACTACCGTGATATTAGGGAGAAAACATGAAAACACAACTTTACACGAAAACTAAAAAACTATCAAAATCAAAGTTGTGACTGGGCTTTGACATAGCCAAGGGTGTTTTATAATGTAATGTAATTTCTGAACAAACTGTATACTATATGTTTTTGACGTGCTGTTAAATAGTTTGATATTTTTCCAAACTTTAGTAGTTTTGAGCAGAACTGAAGTGGATAAACATAATTAAGTGAAAAAAGTTTTAAAAAATGATTATAATACTTTTACGGCTGTCAATAAAGTGGCACAAAAGCCACTAACGGAACACAAGGGTTAATGAAAAGTCAAACCTTTCTGTAGAATCGGCATGAACTCTTCGTGTCTGCGTAGGTTTCCTTCAGTTCCCACTACCCCTGAAAACATATACATTAGGTTAATCCTCCAGCAGGTGTCTCTGACGATTAACCTGGCTCCACAGTTTCACCACAGTGGACACACTGGAGCGGCTGTCCAGAGAGTTTTCAGTTCAGCAGGAAATATTTCAACGGCATGTCACTCACATAGTTTGGAGGACATCCTGAAGAACACTCGAGATGTTTGTGATGCAGCTGTGAGAGAGAAAAAAAGTGAAAAAGTTCAAATGAAAAGGAATAATATTTACTATTTTCATCTGACAATTGTTATTGTAGTGACCACTCGGCCTGTTCTTTTTATATATATATATATTTTTTTCCTGCCAGGATGTACTTTGCCTCAGTTTGAATCAAATAACACATTGCTCAAAGCCTCATTTATTTTAGGTTCATCATTTCCCAGCCTGGACTCTAAATAATCCAAATGAAACTTTACTTATTTCTTTAACCTTTACTTGTCCAGGAAAGTCCAGTGAGATTAAAATCTGTTTTCAGGTTAGTCTTGGACCTATTGTGCATGTTTTACCGGTAGGGGAAAGCGGAGGAGACACAGAAAGACCTGGAATCGAACCCGGGACCTTCTTACTGTGATGCTCTGGTGCTAACTGCAGAGACATTCCACACATATTTACTTTAAGTTTGATGAAGAAACTCTCCATTTGATCAGGAGTACATTTCTGATGTTGGTGCCGTGATCTGGCCGAACATTTTCTGGATGATTCCAAGTGAATATCATTTCCACTTCTTCTGGATGGAGCATGCACCACTCACACACTTACATGCTATAGATCTTATGACTGAACTCTTTAAACAAAAGCGACACACTGACCTTTACTGAGGCTCAGACGGAGCAGGAGAAGGTGTTCAGCGAGATCCAGACACTGCAGTAGAAATGATGTGACACTTACACTTCTTTTATAGCATTTATTTAAGAAGGTCAAAGTTTTACAGCTATAACAGCCATTCTCAGATGAACGCACAGTAGGACTTTCTAAAGATAAGACAGAACTTTATTGATCTCACAATGAAGAAGTTCCTGGTACAGTAACAGAGCAGACATGTTTTCATCAGGCTCTGACTTTTACATTTTTCATATTTTTATCTTGACAAACTCATGCTCCAGTCGGGGTTCCTGCAGCGTTGAGCCTGAATCTGAACCATCACCGGGAAATGCTCTCCTCTAGGTCCACTTGTCCTCACCTCACCTGGCCTCACCGCTGTGAACTTTATGGGTTTTACAGCCGAAATAGATGTGGCCATAAATGTTTTTGTGGCCAGTTCCAGGCAGCGGCGTGACAAAAACTGGTTAATACATGACAAAAGAGATCAAACATTTCCAACAAACGTCAATATACATTCATGTAAATAGGGAGGAGTGAACAATGACAGTCTATGGAAACGGCCAAGCTAGACACGATTTTCATGGAGTGCAGACACAACATGAGGCCCCGCTGACACTGGACGTTTTTGGGACTTTTATTGAACAAACAGATAAAATGCTTTATTTCTTGAAATTCATGTGGAATTTGATGTTGGAGATCTTTGGAAATCCTGGGGTTTTCGGAGGTTGTTGTTGGTTTTGAATGCTTCTTTTGGTGTTTAATATATTCCACAAGAAACGTCTACGCCTGTTGTAAATATATATTACTGTGCAGTGCATTTGAGTGAGACTGGCTTGTTTAGATGGAGATTCGTAACGACTGTTACAGTCAATGAAAAAAAGGTACCAAAACAGCTGCATTCTGAATGAACCTCAAACAGCCCGCGAGCCATGCATTTGCCACGCCTGCATTACACTGAGTTCCAAATTATAATGCAAATTGTATTTTTGTGTCAAAAAGGGGCTCTATGAATCACTGACATTAATCTCAGAGACCTGTGATGATTAGTTTTCAGGTTAAGCGCAGTTAAGGGAAAAACTACTGAAAAAGGGTGTTCCACTTTATTAAGAAAGAAAAAGGGTCTTTCTGCTGATGAAACGCGTGAAATAGTTGAATGCCTTGGTCTAGATATGAAAACCTTCAATATTTCATGAAAGATTAAGCGTAATCATCATATTGATAAGAGATTTGTGGATGATTCAGAGACACTCGGGTTTGTGCAGATAAAGGCACAATATGGACGGTTTCTGCCAGACAAACACATCAGATTATGAGAACAGATGCTAAAAAGCAGCATACAGGTATTTGAAGCTGTAGGACCCTCCAGAGGCTGCAGTTGTGCATAAACCTTCTATCCGGGCCTCCCCTAAACTGTTAATTGAAGCTGATGAAGCAGAAACGGCTGCAGTGGCTCAGAAATACATGAGGACTCATTTTCAAACAGTCTTGTTCACTGATGAGGCCGTGTAGCCCTGGATGGTCAGATGGATGGAGTAGTGGATGGTTGGTGAATGAGTGAGTGGTGTTTTTTCACGGTTAGAGAGCTAAACGGCCCCTTTAGGATCCCTGAAGGTGGGAAAATGACCTCTGAAAAATTGAGTTTCTGACTGACAACTGTCTTCTATGCTACAAAAAGAAGAGCTGTGCTTTCCCGAACAAAATCCTCTTCATGCATGACAACGCACCATGTCCTGCTGTAAAGAATACTTCTGCATCACTGGCTGCTATGGGCATAAAAGGAGAGAAACTCATGATGTGGACCCCCTCCTCCCTTGACCTCAACCCTATTGAGAACCTTTGGAGCCTCAACAAGAAAAACTTCTATGAGGGTGGGAGGCAGTTTTCATCCAAACAGCAGCTCTGGGAGGCTGTTCTGACATCCTGCAAAGAAATCCAAGCAGAAACTGTCCAAAAACTCACAAGTTTAATGGATTTACAAATGACAAATGACCGTTAATTACAAGCTTTACAATGTATTGAAACGATGAGTTGCAAAATAATTTGGAACAGGAGATTTTGAGGTTTTTACTATATTTATTTTTGAAGAAAAAAATACTGTTATCACTGGGAGGTTTTTTCAGCCACATTTAAATGATCCTCTACCAGTTAAAGACTTGAACATTATGCTGGCTCTCATTTGAGTTGACAGTTTAGAAAATCAGAGAAAAATGTCATTTGCATAATAATTTGGAACGCGGTGTACAACAGTCCATCACTGTGCATTACTTTGTGGTGTAATTTTATCACTCGGTCTCTCCCTGCTCCAAAGTGCTCATTAATTGAATAACTCGTTAATAACAGCAGCGGGGTGAAAGCTGTCGACTTTCCGATAAACCAGGGCAGTGCCTAATACAATAAGCAGGTTCCCTGTTATCAAGAGTCCAAATAAGTAAATATCTTTGATGTCTTCGACCGACTGGACCGTTTAGCAACAATCCTCTTACTCCACTGCAGCTGTGTAAATCCAGTCAGGGAAGACGCTGAGAGACCAGTTTATCAATTCCATAGTTTAGTGGTTCGGGAGGCAGGGGATCTCAGAGAAACAAAAGTCGGTGTCACTTCATTTTACACTACCTTGATACATTGTACCTAACTAAATGTAGTACAATGTCATGTGCTCTGTAACAATCTGTAATAACTTGCACCTATGTGTTAGATACACAATGGAATAACTTGTGTTAGTACTTTATAGGTATATGATGTGATATGCTACGAAAGCCTTGCTAGCATCATCTCAGCACTCGCTCAAATGGAAACATGGCTCAGTAACTTAACTAAACAACATAGGAATCATGAATCTGACAGGTGATTTTTCTTCTTTTCTCCCCTGACTTCATTCGATACGTCTTTGTGGGAAATGTACAAGCGCAGAGATGCTCTTGTGAAGTGAACAGGTGAAAGAGAGAGGCATCTCCGAGGAGAGCTTATTTCACTCGCGCGAGGTCTGGACAGAGCAGCGGCTCATGTGTTTGGTCAGTGTGTGTGTCCTAAGCTGAGAGGAGCAGTGGCTGAGCAGGAGGTAGTCATGTGTTTTGAGATGAACTGGTCTCACATGTAACTCTCTTATTTTGTATCAGGCCTTTGGTCTTCATGGGATTTAGTCCAGCCACAGCCCTGATTTATCATGTTTTGCCCTGGTTTAATCTAGGGCTGTCACGGTATGAAAATTTTACCTCACGGATATTGTGACCAAAATTATCACGGTTTTCGGTATTATCACGGTGTTTTTTTTTTAAATGTGTGTCAATATGTTCAGAAAGCATTGACAGTCCTACACAAACTGAAATAGTTTCAAAAAAGTTAACAGTGCTTATAATATAAAAACAAATACAGACAAAGCTTTTTCAATCAAAGTAAAAGAACTATAACGATGTGTTGCTGATGTTTCGAGGGTATTACAGAAACGAAGATGAACCGTCTATATCAGGAAAACTGTTGTTGTCCTTCCAGTGAGCTTTTGCTTTGCAGATTTGGGAAAATGCCATCATTATGAAATTCATAAAACTGCGGCAAGAGTGAATCTATTGCAATCTGCCACCGGGAGCCCCGTAAAGCATTGTGCCGTTGTGCGGAGGTATCCGGACACGGCTTATGCTGGCGCTGCAGCCGCACTATGGGGCGACTCGTTACATTCTCCCGCAACCCAAAGTCCCACATCAGCATTTCAGCTGAAACGCTAACGTTAGCTTACTGCTATAGAGCTGTGGGAGACGGTCACGCAGGAGAGTCAAGAGGTTCGAAGTATTGCTGCCTCTTTAGAGACACTTTTTCCTGCACGTTCCACAAACAGGAAAACTGTCTCTATCAACTGTCCTTCAGCTTCTTAAAATACCCAGAACATGTCCAGACTTCAGGCTCGGTCTCTGAGGCTGATCCTGCGCTGTCGTGTCGGACATGATTCCAGCTTCGAGAAAGTTTCGTTTTGGTTGTAGCTACAGAGGCGCCTGCGCGGCAGCTTCAGCGGAGGAGACGGCGCCTCATGAGGCTCACTTTGCTTAAACCGCGGGCGCCGTAATCCACCGCGGTAAAATATTTTTTTAAAAACAAGACGGTAATTATTATTGTCAACATTTTTACCGGGGTTTACCGCTACACCGGTAACCGTGACATCCCTAATCCTGGTTTAGTTCTGAGCAGTCCTAGTTTATCATTAGCTCTTTATTATTCTGTATTAATATGTTGTTGCCATGTTTTTAAAGCCTTAAAATGCTGGAATTTAATACAACTATTGTATTTAGGCCCAATTCTATTCTATTCATGTGTTGATGATAATGAAATTCTCATTTATTTATCCCAAAAATATGAATATGTTTGAAAGTAATTGAAGAGCCCTGGGCTTGAGGCTTACTTTTTTTTGACACACTCTGAAATTCATGCTCTACAAAGGGCAGCATGTGACCCGCCTTGTGTATGACACATGTGTGCTATATGATTGCATTGCCTGCCATATTCATCTGTGAACATCTTTTCCCTCTCTCTAGGCACAGCTGCGTTTTTCTTTTTTTTGCCTTTTTCTGTGAACTGCATTTGTGGTTTCTGTTCCACACTGTTTTACATTATGCTTTTGTACGTCTTTGCCATGTTTTTGTGAGGTTGAGTGCATTTTTTTTTTACTGCAGAGAGTCCATAATGGTCCTGAAGAAAGCAGCTTTTAAAAAGTAAACAAACAGCCTATGAGCTAAACCCATTTGAGAGCCAAAATGTCTTCCCCTGAGACACAAGAGGCACCAAGAGCCCCCACACCTGCCGCACAGAGGAGGCGTCACAAGAGGTGCTACAGGAAACAAGGAAGGGACAAACGAGGAGAAGATGGAGAAAGACTGTTGTGGAGCGGAGGGAGCTGCTCAGGAGGAAGAAGAGGGAGGAGCTGACCAGTGCAGGACACCACGCTCTGAAACAGAGGTGCTGCACCATTTCAGAGGATCAGAGGAGACTTCCCCGACCTCCAAAAGTATTTAAAAAAATGATTGAGGACCAACACACACAAAAAAACAGTACTTCTACTCCAGCTTTTGAGTAGACATGTTAGACCTATAGATTATTGTCCCAGCCCTACAGTCCATGAAGGTGAAAAGAGTCTTGCCCGAGGACATTCAGGCAGTTTGCAATGATCAGGAGCTCAAACTCTTTACCTTTTCATTATTATTCTTTTTATTTCTTCATGTCTCCAATAGTTTGCCGAGACCAACTTTCCTTTTCTCTCCAAAAACCCCACAAGAACAGCCAAAATAAATGGAAACAACCGTCCCTAAACATGTGCTGTTCCCTGTGAACTGGATCCACTCACACTTCTCTTTGTGACGCATTCTGCCCCGTGTCCACCAGGGGGCACTCTGACTCTTCTCTGAAACTGACTGAGTGAAGATAAAAGACTAGTGACTTTAGTGTGTATAGTCTTTTCTTGTTTGACCTTATTGAGTGAGTTTTTACTACGTTTTCTATTGAAGATCTGGAGCGTCTGCGTCTCTGGGAGGATTCTAACTCTGTCCATTAGTCCCAAAGGTCGGGGGTTTGAATCCCGCCTCCTGCAGGTGCACACTGTCATTGTGTCCTTTGGCAAGACACTTCACCTCCTCGTCTCCAGTGTCTGTGTAGAGTGAGCAGGTGGTTCTTTGAGCTGATTCAAAGAAGAGACAGTGAGAATGGGCGTCAGGCGATGGTCTCTGGTGAACCGGGCGTGGCCAGGTACATTTAGCCCATCACCGTGGTAGCAACCCAGGTAAATTTAGCCTGTCACCGCGGCAACCGTTTTGTTTGTCAGAGGCTTTTTGTGGAGAAATGTGAGCTTCGAGGTGAACCAGAGGCGACGGTTCTGTTTGAACAGATGTAGGCCTACCGCAAATCAGCGCCTTTTTACTTTCCCAAGGAGATAAAGAGCCACAAAACGGCAATCATAACCGGCTGTTGAAAGACAACTATTACATAACATTATTTAGATTATGTAATATTTTATGATTTTGAAACCCCTCTTAACCCCCTCCTGAACTAAGCACATTTTCTCCAGTCTGGCGTTACCCAAATCTAAAAGCTTCCAAAAAAGCATCAAAATAGCAACGGAAATCTCAGTGAGATCTCAGTGTTTAGTTGGAGAAAGTTGTTTTGATCTGTTGAATGCAGTGACAGTTGTGGTAAGTTGTGTTTTTATTTTTTTATTTTTTTTTAATTAGTGAGTAAAGAAAAGTAAAAGTAAAAAGTAAAGAAAAATGTCATCTGCATTGCTGAAGCAGAATCGGTTTATTATCAGTGACCAGCTTCAAACGTGTAACATGAGAAATAAAACATAGAACATAAAGCTTGTGGTCGAGAAAAATAGTGAACTATCAAAAGTTGAAAACTATAATACCTCCATTTCCCCTTAAAAAGACAGGCCATGCCTCCATTTCGCCATAAAAAGATAGGCCACGCCTCCATTTCAACATAAAAGGACAGGCCACGCCTACATTTCGCCATAAAAAGACAGGCCACGCCTCCATTTCAACATAAAAGGACAGGCCACGCCTACATTTCGCCATAAAAAGACAAACCACGGCTCCATTTCACCATAAAAGGACAGGCCACGCCTCCATTTCAACATAAAAAGACAGACCACGCCTCCATTTCACCATAAAAGATCAGGCCACGCCTCCATTTCAACATAAAAGGACAGGCCACGCCTACATTTCGCCATAAAAAGACAAACCACGGCTCCATTTCACCATAAAAGGACAGGCCACGCCTCCATTTCAACATAAAAAGACAGACCACGCCTCCATTTCACCATAAAAGATCAGGCCACGCCTCCATTTCAACATAAAAAGACAGACCACGCCTCCATTTCACCATAAAAGATCAGGCCATGCCTCCATTTCACCATGAAAAGACAGACCACGCCTACATTTCGCCATAAAAAGACAAACCACGGCTCCATTTCACCATGAAAAGACAGACCACGCCTACATTTCAACATAAAAAGACAGACCACGGCTCCATTTCACCATAAAAGGACAGGCCACGCCTCCATTTCACCATAAAAAGACTGACCACGCTACCATTTCACCATAAAAGGTCAGGCCACGCCTCCATTTCAACATAAAAAGACAAACCACGGCTCCATTTCACCATAAAAGGTCAGGCCACGCCTCCATTTCAACATAAAAAGACAGACCACGCCTCCATTTCACCATAAAAAGACAGACCGCACCTCCATTTCACCATAAAAGGACAAACCACGGCTCCATTTCACCATAAAAGGACAAACCACGGCTCCATTTCACCATAAAAAGACAGACCGCACCTCCATTTCACCATAAAAGGACAAACCACGGCTCCATTTCACCATAAAAGGACAGGCCACGCCTCCATTTCACCATAAAAAGACTGACCACGCCACCATTTCACCATAAAAGGTCAGACCACGCCTCCATTTCAACATAAAAAGACAGACCACGCCTCCATTTCACCATAAAAGGACAAACCACGGCTCCATTTCACCATAAAAGGACAGGCCACGCCTCCATTTCACCATAAAAAGACTGACCACGCCACCATTTCACCATAAAAGGTCAGGCCACGCCTCCATTTCAACATAAAAAGACAGACCACGCCTCCATTTCACCATAAAAGGACAAACCACGGCTCCATTTCACCATAAAAGGACAGGCCACGCCTCCATTTCACCATAAAAAGACAGGCTACGCCTGCATTTCACCAAAAAGACAGGCCACGCCTCCATTTCACCATAAAAAGACAGGCCACGCCTCCATTTCACCATAAAAAGACAGGCTACGCCTCCATTTCACCATAAAAGGACGCAGCAAAAGCGAAGCAAAGTTCCAAGCCAAGCAGAAGTTTGATAAATGCCACGTTTAGCGGGTTCGACCATGCGAAGGGCGTAAGCAAGCTTCATACATGAGGCCCCTGGAGCATCTATGTCTCTGGGAGAGTTCTAACTCCAGTCCGGCCTCCTGCAGATGCACACTGTGACTGTGACACTTCACTTCCTCGTCTCCAGTGTCTGCGTTACGCTGGTGGGGGTGGGTGCTTCCTTTGAGCTGACTGTAGGTGGAAAAGAGGAGACAGTGAGAATGGCCCTCAGGCGATGTTCTCTGCTGAACCGGGCGTGGCCAGGTAAATTTAGCCCGTCGCCGTAGTAACGACAGAGGTATATGTAGCCCGTCGCCGTGGTAACCATTCTGTTTGACCGAGGCAATGGTTTGTGCAGAAATGTTGAGCTTTGGGGTGAGACGCCACCAGGATTTTTGCAAACAGTGAAAGAGGAAGAAGGTTTAAAGTGTCAAACATTTCACCTCTTCATCCAAAGGGTTTTTTCAGCAACACTTAAGTTCAGTTCAGTACAGACTCCTTAAGATAAGATAAGATAAGAGATAAGATAAACCTTTATTGATCTCACAAAGGAGAAATTCACTTGTGACAGTCGGCGTTACTTCACAGTCTTATTGTACAGTCTGACAGCAGTGGGGATGAAGGCTTTGCGGTAGCGCTCCGTCCTGCACTGAGGGTGTCTCAGTCTGCCACTGAGAGAGCTGCTCAGCTCTTCTACAGTCCCGTGCAGTGGGTGGGAGGTGTTGTCCATGATGGAGGTGAGCTTGGCTAACACCCTCCTGTCCCTCACCTCCTCCACAGAGTCCAGGGGGCAGCCCAGGACGGAGCTGGCCCTCCTGACCAGCTTGTTCAGTCTGTTCTTGTCCCGCTCTGTGCTGCCCGGGGGCCGACACACGGCAGCGTAGTGGAGAGCAGAGGCCACCACAGAGTCATAAAAAGTCCTGAGCAGAGGCCTGCTCACTCCGAAGGACCTCAGTCTCCTCAGAAGGTGGAGGCGACTTTGGCCCTTCTTGTACAGGGCGTTGGTGTTGTGGGACCAGTCCAGTTTATTGTTGAGGTGAACACCCAGGTACTTGAAACTGTCCACCTCCTCAATGTCCTCCCCCTGGATGTTCAGCGGTGTGTGCGGTAGTGGCTTCCTCGTGAAGTCGATCACCATCTCCTTCGTCTTACTGATGTTCAAGCACAGGTGGTTGCGCTCACACCAGTCCACAAAGTCTAGGATGACTGACCGGTACTCCAGGTCGTTCCCCTTAGACACACAGCCCACGATGGCGGAGTCGTCGGAGAACTTCTGGAGATGACAGCTGTCCGTGTTGTATGTGAAGTCCGATGTGTAGATGGTGAAGAGAAACGGTGAGAGGACGGTGCCCTGAGGGGCCCCGGTGCTGCAGACGACCACCTCAGACTCACAGCTGTGCAGCCGCACATACTGTGGTTAACGACATTTGTCAAATTTTTTAGAGTTTTTTTTTTATCTCTAAATCCCCGCCACATTTATTCACCATTGAACCCTGAAAAACAATGCAAAATTTGAGTTTTTACAGATGCTTTCACTTATGACTAGCTTATTCAAAAACGAAACAAGATACAAAATCGTTGTTAGTAATATGTCACAAAATAAAACCGTAAACTCAAACCTGGCTCTGTCCATTATTCAGACTCTGTCATTTTTATGCACACAAAACATAAAGTGACAGAAAAGTGACAGCAAAAGCTTCAAATTGATATCACTACGTTTATTTTTTCCCCCTATTCTCCTCCAGCGTCTAAAAACCCCAAACCTAAACATGTGAGTGATCCTGCTCTTCACGCTCAGTTTGCCACATGTACTAAAGCGATTGGTTGGGTCCATGTCCCGGTCTGACCCCGTGTCGTGACTCCATCTCCCAGCATGCCTCAGTGGTTAGCTCCTCACGCTAACGCTAGCCCGAGGTCTGAGTCTGTGTGTGTTCCTCGTGCCGCAGTAATCGGGCGTTAGCACGACAGACGCTCATCTGTTTACCGTCACCACGGAGACGGAAAACAAGAGCAGACACGAGGGAACTCCCAGATCACGCTTCACCAGCGGCTTCTGGAACAATCTGCAGCAGCTCATGAACTGCAGACACGGTTTATGTTTCTCTTTTTACTGATCCTTTATTTATACTGGTGGTTTTATTTGCAGCAGACACCTGTTCAAACACACACTGTAGATCACGTAAACAGACATGTAATTAACACAAGTACAATAAGCCCAATGCCCATCTCGACTGCACATGTGTGGGTCAATCAGGCTCCTAATTTCGGCCCAAACAAACCACTCCGCCATTGAAATGTGTGAGTGAGTTCAGGTAGCGGAGCCTGAACACTGAAGTAGAAGAGCCATAAACGTGACCCATAAGGCTCACGGGCGTTTGTTTAAAGACTAAAGTCTCAAGTGACATTTCTTGCAAATATTTATGTTGTCAATATCTTGAAAGCGAGGGAAAAGTCAGGACGGCGGCTCCGTAGGCAGGAGCGGATCATAGTGGACCATAGTGGACCATAGTGGACCATAGTGGACCATAGCGGACAGGGGGACGACAGGACCTGGGATCAGCCTGACACAGACACCGCCACTTTTTAAATCATTTAAAGTTGTCTTGGAACCACAGGGAAAAGTTTCTAAACTTTCTTGATGTTAAATGAAGCTTATGCGCAAATTCAACCTGGAAGACCTACCAGCTGCATTCATTCATCACCTCATCACCGCGGCAGCGCACTCCAATCATCCAATCACGGACTCCGATCAAGCCGCACCTTCACAACAGCCAATCACCGCAGCTGCTCATCCCCTCAGCAGCCCGTCATCGCTCAGGATCCCCTTTTTAAGCTTCCTGGTCAATCACTCAGCCGCTTGCCAGCCGTGCTACGACCCTCCTCCACCCCCTTCTCCGTCTGGCTCCTCCTCGGCTCCGCTCATCAAGTGGCCGACCCAGGTCTCTTCCACCACCACCAGGGTCCAGGCTCCGGGAAGATCATGGCTATCATTCGTCAAAGCCATGCATTCCATATCGTTCGTTCAGTCTTCCACCGGGGTCTGAGCCCCAATAATAATTCATGTTCGTTAATAAAACACTCATACCGTCATTCCGTTTCTGTGAGTCTTTTCAGGTTGAAATATAGTGGGTACATTTGCGTCTGACAAATTAGCGATCGATTAGCTGAGTTGTTCACCAGCAGATCACTCGTAAAAAAAAAAAAGAAATCCAAATAAATTTAGATGGCATAGCCTATATGTGTATGTGGATCTCTGGTCACAATTAAAACAAAGATTTTGTTTACTGTCCACCTCCTTATTTTAAAATGAGCAGCTCTACATATGAACGGCCGTTTAGTTCTTTCAGTTTCTGTCTATCTCCGTGCGCAGCCCTGGTTGTAAAAATAGACTCTAATATTGTAACAAGCTCCCCGGCGACGACAAAAACACTTTAAATCATCAACTTTCCAGGGGTTGAAACGGTCCAGATCAGAGCTTTCTTCGTTGCTTTACACTGACTATCAATATTGTTATATATTATATTACCCATAATGCAACGGGCGACCCGAGATGGACATTCGGCTTATAGCATCAGCGTAATGGTTAAAAACAGGAGCGCTCACAGGAGGGCGAACAGATATTCTCCAGTGTGGCTTTACCCACATCTAAAAGCTTCTTGCAATAAAGCATCAAAGTAGCAACACAAACGAGGATGAAAACAACAAAAATGGGAGGTGGGAGGTTAACAGCTGTAATTGTCCCATTTTGACCAGAAACGACTGTATTTGACCCCGTCTTGGAGCTTGGTTGTGGTGATGGGACAGTGCTCGCAACAGGTTTAGGAACATGTCCCTTATTTTCAGATCCAAAACGTGCCAGGTCTGGCCTCATTCCAAACATTCACTTACTTACTTTACTTTATTGAAGGGACAATGTACTTAAGCTCAAAGAGACAGAGATGTGCTGCACCAGATATAGCTAAAGAAGCAGTCAGTCACATAGTCAGTCACCAGTTTACCAATCACACTGCTTTTCATTCTGCATAAGTCCAATTGCCATTCCTATTTACAAACATATTAAAATACATTATAACAATTCAGTGCTGCCCCCAGTGGTTCACAATGAATAAGCAAAAGCTACATTTTGTCATAGAATAATGAAGGACCTAAAACCATCCCCTGTGAGTGCTGCAGGTTTGGCCTCTCAACAGCTACTTTTCAATTCCCCGGTAACTATACAACTTTAACTTGTTGATTCATTTGGGACATTATTCCATTCTTTGATTGCTTTGTATGAAAACGCTGATTGTGCAAATGAAGTTTTACGTATTGGGGCACTGCACTGCCCTCTAGAGGAGGAGCGTGTAGCTCTATATGTCAGTTGAGACGTTAATTGTGCAAATTTCTGAAGAGGAGCAGGTGAGTCATGTGTGATTCTGTTTGCTCGGTGGAGGGCCGGGTTTCTTCATCATCAAAAGACCAAGGGCCGGGCGGACCCTCCAATTAAAGCAATTAGTAAAGCAAGTAAAGCATCACTTTCTACATATGCCAGTGTTGTACATCATATACACTGGAAAAATGTCCATCTTAAATTAGAAAAATTATCAAAATTCGCTTATAAATAAAAACGTTTTTTTTATGTTAAATTTGAGTCTGTTTGAACTAATCTAAGATCAGATAAAAACACCAATGCCAATGGAACAAATAGAAATCCCCCAAATTAACTTTCTCAGTGAAAAAAAATTTGTTTTTCACTTGAAATTATACAAAATAATCTGAATTAAGAAAAAATCTTGTGCTTGTTCCATTGGCAAGAATAGGTTTTATCTGCTTTAAGGCCAGACCAAATCTACTCAATCTTTAGATTTAACCTCCTAATTCAAGTAGATTTAAGTCATTTCTTAGTATTCATAGAGTATTCTTTTAGGATTATAGCCTAAAAGGGTGCTCTGCTAAGACATTTTAAGGAATTGAAGGTATTTTTCACATTTCTAGAGTACTTTAACAGGCATTTGATCTGATTTGGGTCATAATATTTCTCAAAATCATCTCGAGGGCCAGAGTTTGATGATGGAGGGCCGGTTTTGGCCCCCGGGCCTGACGTTGCCTACCCCTTCTGTACACCAACCTGAGACTAGCTTTTGTATATTTTCTAAATTGAACAGATTGTGTTTTTCCAGAACATGACAGTGATGCTGCCTTGTTCTCCTGCCTAAGATGTTTAAAGCTTGTTTGTGGATGATTCCAATGGCCTCAATGTGGTTTTCTTTGCCTGGGACCAGCAAGTTATGCAATAATAAAATCGGGACATGACCATTGCATGAGTTCTGTCTGAACACAGGGCGACACCAGAGAAATTGTGTGGTGGCTTGATGAATGTCTCTGTTGTGCTTTTAAAACAATTAAACCTTGAGCTGAACCCGGTTCTGCTTTAAAGCTTTAGTCCAGATTTAGTCCTCGGTCTTTTGGTAATGTTTTGACTTGTCTGTCCTCTCTCTGTGTCTCCTGTTATTGTCCTCATGTTTGTGTCTCTTGTTCTTGTCCTCGAGGCTGTTTTTGTGTCGACTGTAAATATGACGCAGTGAGTGACGCGAGTTCCACTCCTGACAGGTCAAACTCAGGTAAAAATAGCCCTGAACGCGACAGAGACATAAAGCCCAGCTCAAACCTGTGCGACGAGTTGGAGACACTGGCCTTTGTTCAGTCTTAAGTCGATAAAAAACGCTCTCAGTCGGCTTTCCTTTTTCTGTTTGTGAATGTTGTGATCCCGTGACATCAGACTCAAAATGGCGGCTCAGGCGGTGGAGCACGTCGCCTCAAACCCGCCTCGGTGAACGACTGTGGAGGAGCTTTCGGGCCGACTCAGACAAGCTACACT
Source organism: Gobius niger (assembly GCF_951799975.1). Classification (NCBI taxonomy): domain Eukaryota; kingdom Metazoa; phylum Chordata; class Actinopteri; order Gobiiformes; family Gobiidae; genus Gobius; species Gobius niger. The sequence goes on along the minus strand of NC_136852.1, from coordinate 40,991,032 downwards.
TTTATGGGAATAGTCTGCGTGACTACATCGTAAACAGTCTGTAGTTTAAAATGGAGAATCCTATTGTGGTTGTGGGAGACCGCGGCAATTTGTCACACTTTCTTTACCAGAGTTCTCTGCTCGTCAACAGAAAATCCCACAAGACTCAGAGCTGCAGTAAATGAGAACTTGAACCCTTGTCTTGAAGTAGACCTCGCTTCCTTTTTTCTGTCAAATTGAGATATGCTATGTTTTATAATTATTATAAATTATACAATCATTATGGAAATTGTATTTCAGTGTCATAAAAGTAAACTTTTTTTTTTAATTTGCTCTTTGACTCTTAACTCTCTGAATCACTGACATCAATCTCAGATGCCTGTCTAGAAGAACCGTGCTGTCCCTACCAAACTCGCACCATGTCAGGCTGTACGCATCGTTTAGGGGAGGCCGGATAGAAGGTTTATGCACAACTGCAGCCTCTGGAGGATCCTACACCTTGATGTTCGGGAGACTCCAGAGGCATCAGCAGCTTCAAATACCTGTATGCTGCTTTGTAGCAACTGTTCTCTTCATCTGATGTATTTGTCTGAACAGCTCACTTTAAGGTGAACATTCAGGTCTACCATTATGCAGGCCAACGTTAGCAATGGAAATGTACTTCTGAAATACTGCAGTTAGCATTAGTTTGGAGGCTTCAGAGTCATGTTGGACCTGCACCACTAGATACAAGATGAATCTAAAGACCAACATGTCGTCACACACTGCTGCGTCACGGCACTTCAGATGCTTTTCTCAAGCCGTGCACATAAACATGTGATTAATCTGTTTATCATGAATAAAATATGACACGTAGGTCAGTGATGCAAGAGAGAGGGAAAATGTGTCGAACTTGTTTGTGTGTTAATAGTGAGTTGGCGACGGACAGTTTCCCTGCTCAGATGAATCAGGATCCTGGCGATAGTTTCTCTTTATCAGCTGCTCCTCTTGACCCTCCCAACAAAGTTTACTGCGGTCTCTTTGTGCGTCAGAGACCTGACGGATTGTTGTTGAGTTGCCTTGTGCACGAAATGCACAGTATAAATAAACATGCCTTGCCTTTCACTGCAGAAGTGTAAAAAACAAGTATTTTCCTCGTCTGGATTCAGCAGATCCTTCTTGATCTCCACTTTGGACCAGTTGTGTCTTGTTTGCATAGTGGACCATAGCAGACCATAGTGGACCATAGTGGACCAGAGCGGACCAGAGCGGACAGGGGAACGACAGGACCTGGGATCAGCCGACACAGACACTGTCACTTTTCAAATCATTTAAATTTGTCTTGAAGTCATTTGTTTGTTTACTGTCCACTTCCTTATTGACAAAAAAATAGTCAATTCTATATTTTTATTTCTCATTCCAGTTTAAATCTACAGAATGTCGGTGACACGGCCACGGTTTCAGATCCTGCACAACAGTCGCCTTCAAGGGGAAGAAATGTTTTAACTTTGTGAACAAGGACTGGTCGTCACTTTTCAAGGTCAAGGTCAAAGTTTATTTATAAAGCACATTTAAAATACAGTTGACACTGCCCAAAGTGCTGTACATGTTTCAGTGAGAGACAAATATATACATATATATATATATATATATATATATATATATATATATATATATATATATTTGTGATATGAACGGTCGGTTGGCCTGGTTGTAAAAATAGACTTTAATAATAATAATATTGTACCAAGCTCCACGACGACGACAAAAACACTTTAAATCATCAACTTTCCAGCGGTTCAAACGGTCCAAATCATTGCTTTACGCTAACTATCAATTTTGATTGGTAGCCAAAAGAAATTCCATTACCCATAATGCAACGGGCGACCCGAGATGAGCATACGGCTTATTTAAGTCATGGATTTTTGGTAATTCCATTGCAATCAACATTGCAATACAATGGCATTGTGTGCCAATGCCATTGCGCCAATGCCATTGCGCTTTAGTTTCTGAAGAAACTAAAGCGTGTCTCTCACATAGCAGTTCTGCGATAATGTATTTTTCCAGTTGTTTTGCACCGGGCCTCACGTGCACTCACATGCACCTAGTTCAGTTTGCCTACACATGAAATCTGTCTATTGCTCATTTGTAACTGCAGCTGCAGCCTCCGGAAAACACACACACATCAGTCTCTGGCCTTTAGCAGACCATTTAAACTCCTCTTGGTTTGGAAAGCACTGAAGAACCCGTGTTTGTTTTCTCCTGTGCGCGGTGACGGGCATTTGCTCTCGCTGGATCTAAACTTTAAAACGATCTTCCTCTGAGCCTTCGATCGACCTCCTCCATCGAGAGCTTTAGGTCACTCTTAAAAACGAGCCTTTACATACATCGGCTTTCAAACTGTCCCGAAGTCGATCGTCTTCTCTCTCGGCACAGATGAACTAAGGACTGTCTCAGAAAGTGGAGACAAAAGAACCATGAGCGGAAGGTGAATGTGGCAGGTTTGTGAATAAAGATCAGGGGAAACATTTAGATGTTTCTTCACCAAACTGCGTCTCTGCCTTCGAGATCCAACTCACTCTAAGACCTTTTCGCGTTTGTTTTTGGAGAGCGGCTCAGGTTTCTTTGTGCCGTGACTTCGTTTGGGCTGAACCACCGCAGGATCTGACACCGATATACAACACAGGGGAGCGCACGAGAGGAGGGGAGTGCACGAGAGGACAGGGGCGTGCACGAGGAGGGAGACACATTCCTGACAAAGAAAAATGAGTTTGTGGTTCGAAGCCTCGGGGAAAGTCCTGAGTCAGATCAGACGATGGAGGAGAAAGCTGCGTGATACTAAAAATAACCTCCAAAACAAAGCGGTTTCTCCTCCAGGCCCCGCCCACTCGGCTCATATTTAAACCTTCGCCTTTAGGACTCTGACTCAAAACACTCCGGAAAACACTTCATTTACACCAAATCTATGCGTTATTTTCAGTTTTCCAACATTCTTTTCTGCCGCTTCGTCCCAGAGCTGTAAACTGTCACTTCTGCATCAACAAACCTGTTTTTCTTTTAATATTCGATCTATTTTCGGCCCTTTTCTTTGGCACAATTTAAACTTTTCATTTTTCTTGATTTATTTTACGATGTGTTTATTTATTTCCGATAGATCCTTTATTTTTCTGATTTGAATTCTCCTGGTTTTGTGAATGAACTGATCGAAGCCTTGGATCCATGGCGTCCGTCGGTCTGCAGCGGCCCCTGGACCGCACTCGGACCGGGGCCGAGACCCGGGTCCACGCGGTGCCTGGGATCCACCGGGCGCCCAGGGTCCGCAGAGTCCTGTTCCCGGCCAGGACCAAGAGGCCGGGTCCCAGAGCAGAGCCGGACCTGGTTCAGAGAGGACTGTCCCTGATGCTGGTGCTGCTCTGTCTGCAGATCTACAGCGAGGACACGGCTACTACAGGTACTACTGATACTACTACTTCCTAGTCCAGAGTATCCCAGAGAGATAAAAAACCAAAAAGAAAGCTTTGCCTCATGGTTGAGTCCAGCACTATGGTGTTTGCTAGAGGATCCTGGGCCAAGATCGCCTGGAATAAGGAGAGCAGTATTCGGGTTCTGCAGGATCTGGGTGTTAAAATGGCCTCACATGGGGCTCTTTGGGCCCAAGGATCTGCCATCAGTGCTTGAAGAAATGTGATCCAATCGTCCCGTGTCATATTCTGCAGATGTTTCAGCGACACATTTTGGCCTTTGGCGTCGTCCTCCATTTGCTTCACCCACGGATTCCCGTTTCTTGCATTTTGGCTTCGATTCTAGTGAAACCTTGTCAATCCTGGAATCCTCCATCTGACTAACCCTCTCCAATAGTACTACTGAACTGAGGTCCACTCACATAATCCCTAAATCTCTTGTATTTTGGACTTTCTTTTAATAATAATAATAATAATAATAATAATAATAATAATAATAATAATAATAATAATAATAATAAGCAGTACTAAGTAACGTGTTTACCTTAATAAATCCTTTCCGTAGTCCCTGTGGGGGTAATACAAGTGTTTATGGGATGATTGGAGGGTTTTCATCTCCCCCTGGTCTCTCTGGCCAGAAAACCATGTTTGCAACTTGACTGCCACCGGTCCGGAGCCACCAATACACACTAATAGAATCACGAAGAAGAAGCTAACATGCTAACGGGCAAAGCTAACTGCGGGCTAGCATCATTTTAAACAGTCTTTACAGCCAAGTTTGAGTGAAAAAAAATATTTCCATATAATTGGATGCACAGTAACCCTCTGTCCCTTCGCCTTTCCTGTCAGCTTAGTATTTACTCTCCAAGACAATTAAAAAATCGTAACTAGCTACGACCCCTGCAGTTGCGCTTATGGCCTCTAGGGGGAAGAGATACTTAGTACTGCTTTAAGCAGGTCTTATTTTATGCTTCTGCACTTTAGATTAGTCGTCATTCAGTCCTTGTGTTCCTTGAAACTTTTCAGAGGGACAAAGTGTGACTTGTCCCACAGCACACACTTATATGTTTATGTTTGTAACACGTGTTTGAAAGAGTTACAACTTTCAAGGAACAGGCCATAGTTTTTCCATACTGAGATATGTTCTTACCTGAGCTTAGACGAATTGATGCGTACCTGTCTGGTCTTTGTGCGTGTGGAAGAGCTCGGTCGCTTCTAACTTCACCCCCGTTTGGAGCAATAGGAATATACTGGGAGAGGCCAAATGCTAACAACATATTTGGTCTTTGTGCGTGACGCACAAAGACCAGACAGGTACGCATCAACTCGTCTAAGCTCAGGTAAGAACACACCTCCGTATGTAAAAACGGTGGCCTGTTCCTTTAAGGTTGTTGTCCTCTGCATTTGACCCGTCCTTTATCCATTTGACCTTTATTACTCTCCGTTAATGATCTGCTTTCATCTTCTGTCCTCAGAGCTCCAGAGCCAGGACCCGGAGCCGCCGGAGCCCGAGCCCCAGGACGGAGCCCTGACCCTGGGCGGAGAGTGGGCGGAGCTGTGGAGGCTCCACCCCGCGGCAGACGAGCGGAGGCAGTGTGTGGCCTGACGTCAAGCAGACCGGGTCAGCGAGGACTTAAACGGAGCTCAGCCAGGACCAGGTTCTAACAGACGGACTTCAGGAGCTCACTCTGAAAACCCTCAGCTCCAGAACCTGTGGACACAGATCTGTGTCAGAGTCAGTCATGGACATAAACTTTGTCAAATATTAAATGTAGATTTGTATAAACTCTCACGTCTTTGATTCATTCATTTGTCACTTGTTGCTACATTTCACCACCAGAGGGAGCCACAGCTGCTTTTGATGCTTTTGCCTCTGATGCAAAGACAATAAATGATTATAAATGATAATATATTATGGCAAAAAAATTATGACAAAAAAGTATGAAGATAATAACTGCTAATGAAAAAACTGTAAAACAAGAAATTGTAATAAATAATGATAAATAATAAATAAATAAATAATAATAAAATTATTAAAAATGATCATACATTTTGACAAATTACTATAAATTCTTATAAATAAAGAAAATTATGAGAAATATTAATAAATTATAATAAATTATGGAAGAATATATGGTAACACTTTACATTACGGGCCAGTAAGTCCGTGGTACTTACAGTGGTAATTATTGTGGTACTTACAGTGGTACTTACAGTGGTAACTCTAGGTACTTATTGTGGTACTTATAGTTGTAAGTCCTAGCATTACAGTGGTAATTCTAGTTTCTTACTGTTGTACTAAAAGTACTAGTAATCAGGGTTAGGGGTTAGGATTAGGGTCAGGGAGACACAGAGTTACCACAGTATCTCTCGTTACTAAGAGAAACCGTGGTAATGCTCTTAGTAATGAAGGTTGTACTTCTATTTACTTTGGTACTTTAATTGATAGTTTATAGTAATCACAGTGATACATCTATGGTACTTATTGGTACTTCAAAGATACTACAGCAGCAATTCATAGGTAGTAAATGTGGTACTAGTAGTAGTAGTACCACCATAAGTACCATTGTAAGTATCACTGTAAGTACCACAATAAGTATCTAGAATTACCTCTGTAAGTACCAAGGACTTACTGGCCCGTAATGTAAAGTGTTACCGAATAGGGTTATAATAAAATGAGGACAAAATGATTTTAAAAAATGTGAAAATGAGAAATTATAAAAAATTATAAAAATGATTAAAAAAATGAATTGAAAAATGATCATAAAGATGAACTGAGCTGTTCAGAGTCTTTTTATTATTTGTGCACCTTCAAATAGATGATATGATTCTCTTTCTCTCTTCCTGTGTTAGGGTTAAAATATACTTATATTTATTTGTCTGGCTCTTTAGGTCCACAGATCCGGCTCTAAACTAAACCTGAAATGTGATGGTGCTTCTTCTGCACCTGTTCACTAAACACGTTTTCCTTTTGGCACGTGACATTTATTGTTGTGTCAATTATGTTCAGATTGTTTCAAAAGTGTTTATTGTGTCTGTAATTTAAGATAACATTACAGTTATATTTATTGTCTGTCCCAGAGGCAGAAATTCATCTTTGACACGGTTTTAAAAGGCATTCAATCATTTCATAAAACAAACTAACACACATCCGCACTCTGCAGGACGTCCCTCCGTGGAGTTTAAAGTGATGGATTGTGGGGCCGATGAGTCAGAGGAGATCCTCGATCCCGGGGGCCCTGGGGGATTGTGGCTAACGCGCTCCTCAGTGACTCAGAGCTTCAAGTCTGAGTCTGGACGTGTTCAGGAATGAGACCAGTGTTTCTCCTCAAGGGATGGTCCAGCTTTAGTCCAGGTGTATCCTCTTTATTTACCAAAGGCTAAACTCATCAGAGAATAATGATGTTACACCCTGAGAAAGGAAAATGTGCTCTCTTTCTTTCCTTTGCCAGTCTCAACATCTCAATCCTGTCCATTCCAGTCCAGGCAGTGATATGGAGGAATGTAAGCCTCATTTGCTTTCACCACCTTTTTGACTAATTGCTGTGTCTCATATTCAGAAATGGCAGTGAGGAATGTGTCATCTGCATACCTGAAGTTGTTTTTGCACCACCTACCGTCGCCCACGGGAAATCCTCGAGTTCCCCCAAGACCCACTCACTATATTCCAACGAAGGTGATATCATAAAGGTGATGTCATCCAGTATCTACCTGGGCGATGTCAATCTTCGTTGGAATTCAAGTGGAGTTTGTCAAGTTTTACCTGGTGACTCTGTAACACCTGTGTGCTCGGAGTGTGTCACAACCCAATCTGCCATCTGACGGGAGTTTACATCTTCCGCCCTTTGAAGAAGAGAATTGGAGGATTCTCAAAACGTCAGGCGACTGCTGTATGAAAATGTCCAGTTGAAATGAACTTAACTTTTAAGCATTCACTGTATAAAAGGTCTGGTGAGAATACACATCCTTGTTGCACTCCTTTTTTTTAATTTCCACATAGTCACCCATATTGTTTTGCCATTTGACTGCAGCAGTTTGTTCCTAAAAATTCTCAAGTCACATGTTTAGTGTCTTTAAACCAAAAAACAAATATTAAAAATAAAAAAGGTTTGACTCATAATTGTTGCTTTGTCCAATTAGTTTTAGTCCCTTAAAAAGTGGGAGGCTCACATACAAAGGGTTGTCATTCCTACATCTGATTTGGATGTAAATATTTTCAATTTAAAGATGAAAGTCTTGCAGTTTAAGCACATCTTTGTTGTTTCATTTGGTGTTTGGAGCCAAAAACATGAGAATTGATATTTATGGACCTGACAGTAGATCTTGCTTCATCTCTATTGCTCTTTCTGAAAACATTTGCAGCATCAAAATTGCATTTCTTGTACCACTATCCTCTAAGAAACCGCATTGCACTTGTGATATTTCTTAGTTTGTTCCTGGCTCTCATCATTTGGATTTTTGACAGTATTTTAATTACATGGCTCATTATACTTACGTCTGTTCTGACTCACACACCACTGCTCCGTGTTTCTTTGGTTGGATGATAATTATTATTTGTTTATTTGATATGGACATAAAAACAGCATTGGACACACCAGATACTTTGTTTTTTAATGTTAAAGGTGTAGCGGAGGATGTTCTATTTCCGGGTGGATCATCAAGACGATTGGTCCTCCTAATGGTCAATCATTCTGGTGATATGCCTACGTAAGGCCGTCGTGCGTGCTCGCCCCTTGTTCATTTCAAGCCTATGTGAGTTACGCTGTTAGCCGTTCATTGCTGCTCGCAGAATGCACCGAGTCGTTTGAAAATGGCAGAGGGTCGCAAGAGAAAAAGTGTCTTCGAAGTGTATGAGAAGAAGAGAAAGGCTTCAGAAGAGAGAAACAAGACCAGAGTGTTTTTGGGAGATTCTTCCTCCTCGGAGGCAGCTAGAGCGTGTTGCCCATGCGCATTTTTTTTTTTAGAAAGTGGAGAGGGCGGTTCTTTCCTAACATTCGGGAAAATCCTCCTGTATACCTTTAAGGCAAAACTGCTAATTTGCAGCACTTGTCCATAGGAGCTACACATTTCACAAAACACAATACAATACAGTACAATATTTAAAAAGGTAAACAATACACACCATCAGTATACATTTCATACAGCGTCACCATGTGGGCAGCTTTGACTTGACTTTACCATAAAGTCTGAATTTCACCACTTGATCATTTCCACACTTTCCTCATCCGGACCTGTGGCTTTGTTTTTCCTCATACGATGAATAACATCACGCACTTGACATTGTAATATTATTGGGCCTTCACGTCCTTCAGTATGGGTGTTAGTCAGTCCCTCCAGGATTTCGTGGGCATTTTTTGTGATTGTTGTGGGGTGAAATGCCATTTTTCCAAAAGTTGTGATGAAAAGTAGAGATTTTTTTTCTGCTTAAAACAATATATTTTTACATTAAAAATTACTTTTCTTTGTATTTTCCATCACTTTTTAACCAAAGAGACACTGGGGAATAACAAAAGACTTAAAATATCTGTTATTATAAATAATTGTATCTTTAAAAAAAAAAACAGAGCCATGTGCGCCCCTCCCCTCTCGTCTCCTCCGCTCAGCTACAGAAAGTGGGCGGGGCTAACAGGCACCTGCCTGTTTCTGTGAGCGCAGGGTCTGACTCCACACAAATCTGATAAGATAGAGCCACAAATGAGAATCCGAGGAGAACAGACCAAAGGACGAATGTTTATTTATTTCACACATCGACATCGAGCTTCGGCTCCGGTTCTACAGAGCTGTGAGTCCTGAAGCTCACACAGTAAAAGCACCAGCCCCTCACACTAACACCACCGCATCACAGGCCTCACCTGGGCGAGTGAGAGGAGGCGGAGCAGAAGCGAAAGTCCTTCAGTCGGAGGCGGACGCATATTCGCGTAAGTAAAATATATTTCAATGATCAGAAACTCACTTCAGTTGCGCATAAGTTGCGGAGTTGAGGAAAAGTTGCGAAGGAAATTGCGGATTATTGGAATAATTGCGGGAAAGTTGCGTGCTTTTGGAAAAGTTGCGACTCCGCACTGATTCCGCGGAGTTTGCTTGATGCGAAATCCTAGAGGGACTGGTTAGTTCCCTCCTTTGCTAATCCAACAATTCTGTGATGTATTCCATCCGTCTTTTGAGGATTTGGTCTTTGCCAACATGACTTCACCTTCCTTTATATTTCTGTGCATTTCTCTCGGACACAAATGCTTTTGTTTCTCTATTTTCTCGAAACGTTTGTTGAACCGTTTTTTTCTTAATGGGAGGAATGGGAGGAATGGGACCACCTCCTTGTACCTGTTCCCATTTTCCCATTTCTCTTTAGCTTCTTATGATCATTAAAAACAGTGAATCAATGAAGAAACGGAGCTGATTGTGTCGGGACATTTGTTTGTCTCAAAGTTTTATGTGTTAACAAAAACATGTCCACATCTCACATATAATTGACATTACTTTGGTATTTGATGCAGCTTAATCCCTCCTGACTAACATGTACATGTATGCCTGACAGGGGCGGACTGGGACTGAAAAACAGCCCTGGGCTCTGACCAGCCTGGCCCAAATTAACCTAACAAGTGCATTTTCCTCAGTTCAGCTTTTTTTAAATTTTTATTCTTTTATTGGCATCATCAGCAAAAAGAACGGGAAAGGCGGTCGTAGAAACAGAAGCAAAATCATTAATATAAATAATAAATAATATTGGTCCCAAACTTTAACCTTGTGGTACACCATACTCCACGGAATTCCTTTTAGATTCATGTTTTTTTAAACTGGGCTTTACCCAAATCTAAAAGCTTCTCGACTGGAGAGCAACAATGTAACGCCTCATTTGAAAGCTAAGACCTACAAAAGTGATGGAAACTTTTTGTCACGTCGCCACATTTTTGTCATATTTTGTTGTTTTTTAAATCATTTTTTTCTATCATTTTTTGTTGTTTTTCTCACGTTTTTATAGTTTTTTTTGTCCGTGTTTTTCTCATGTTTTTGTTGACTTTTCATCCTCTTTTTCTCGCTATTTTGATGCTTTTCTTTTTAGCTTTTAGATTTGGGTAAAGCTCAGTTGAGGCGGGACCGGTGGCCCGAGAGCCAGTGGCCCTTCTGTGCTCTTCCAGAATGGACATATGGCCAGTCCGCCCCGATGCTTGATCGGGTGTGATTCATTAAAAAAGTGGCTTTCCACCAGCTCACTTGGTGGGGTTAGAAGGAAGGAGTAGTCGGTTTGAAATCTAGGAGTGATCATGGACTCAGACCTGAACTTAAACAGACACATCAAAGCATCGCTGAGACCAGAGGATTAGTGTCAAAACCAGACTTGGAGACACTTATCCATGCGTTTGTCTCCAGCAGCTCACTGGCCTCTCTAAACAAGCTGAGACAGAACGCTGCTGCTCGAGTCCTGACAAGAACCAGGAAATACCACCATATTAGTCCAGTGCTCCGGTCTCTGCACTGGCTTCCTGTCGCTCAGAGAATAGAATTTAAAACGGTTTCTGCTTGTCTACAAGTCTCTTAATGGTTTCAGCTATTTTAAGTTCATCGAGATCAGGGGTCCCCAAATAAATCAATTTGAGGTTTGCAAAATGTTCTTTCGTAACTTTCAACATATGTCCAGGGTCCATTGTATGTTTCTTCTCCACATCTTAGAATAGAATGGAATTTATTGCCATTTGCACAGGTAAAAAACAGTACAAGCATATTGAAATTCTTGTGCGTTTCCCCAGAGTAAATAGACGTCAAAAACCAAAAAGTTGCTATAAGATAAAAAAATTAAAAAAATACATATCTAAAAACACAGCAAGATGCAGAATGATGGACGGCCCATTATCCATCACTTTGAGTGCGGTGTGACACATTTCCGCCCCTCCTTAATATCCTGTGCCACCAGTGGGACCGTCACCGGAGAAAGACTCTCTTTCATGTGGCACTGATCCTCACGGGCCTGTGGGGCCTCAGGTTGGAGCCCGAGTTCCTCCACTGAAACCGGCCTAGAGGACGGCCTCTTCTCCTGCAGCACTGGGTGTAGATTGTGGCTGCATCTGAAACCATCAAATTGTAGCCTCTAAGCTCCTAATCACCGGTTAGTTAGCAGGCTAGTTAGGTCCCTATGCTAAAGTGGCCGTGATAGTTAGCATCAAGGCTCCTTTTCCTAACTACTTCCTAACTGACAGACCAATTCGGAAGCAACTTGCCATGGCGGACGCTGACGCACATCCGGTTTGGCGTAAGAGCTCTTAGCAATCTGCTTGTTTCGGACGCAGCAAGAGTCTTTGGAGGAGAGGTTAGAGCCGGTTAGAGCCTCTCGCTGCAGCACCTTTCTTTCAGCCAGTGCCACCTCTGCACCTCCACCAGAGCCCTATAAGCCTGAATAAAGGGGCTGGGTTTTCTTCAGGCTCGTTCTTAGCCCGGCTGAGGTCCTGGGAGATGTACAGACCCAGGATCACCCCTCTGCTCTCTCCACAGCTGCGCCTTTGATGGTGACTCCCAGCAGCGAAGGAAGTGGATTATTACCTCCTTCACTGGTCCAAACAGAGTGATCAGGGAGGAGAGCCTTGGTCAGGGTTAGGGTCACTCTGACAGAGCTCCAGTTATTCTGAGGAAATGGGAGAACCTTCGGGACAAACATCTCTGCAGCACTGCACCATAAAGGCCTGAGAGTGGAGAGCTGTAGAAATGGTCTTATTCCAAAATGGATTTTCCATCAATCTCCGCACAATGCCCTATTTAAACAGACAGCTTTACCAGTGCCTCCACATCCTCCACTGATCCCGAATGGCACTATTAAAAATGAAACTGCAGCACTCCACCAGTCAGACTTTGTGGTAGAGATGGTTGTCCGTCTGTAGGTTCAAGTCAAATCCTTTTACTGTATCTCAGGTGAGCTCTGGTCAGTTTGTAGAAACATCTCGAGGACGATCAGTGGGAAAAGGAGGCTCCTGAGCTCACTTTCACCATCCTGTATTTGATGCAAACTTTCACTGAACTCTTAAATGTTTGCTGTAATAACGACACACTGAGCCCTGATGTCTAAACTCCACCCTCTAACATCTGTGTGAAACTGGGCTGATCCGCATGAAACACAAACTGGCACAGAGCCCAGCGTCTCCTTTTGTTCATCATTATGCAATCTCTGTTCTCTGCTTCAGGACGGAGTCTGGACTTGTTTCTTCGGCGAAAGTGCTCAAGGTGAAGTCGTGCAGGGACTGGAAATGTACTGACATTAAAAACGTTTATTTATTCTTCATTTATGGGAAACATTTTGTTCCTTTGGTTTAAGAGAGCTCCTTATGAGTTACTATTAAATGCACGAGTCGAGTATAAGCCTTTTGAATAATGGAGTCGGTGCACTTTGGCTTTCTTTGCTTTAACTGACTCCTTTTGAGCTGCCATTACTGTGTAATGATGTCAATTCTTTTAAAAGGTCTAAAGAGCATTTGAATATTTTGCACTAGAACCTATTTTGACACAATACAGCACATTGTGTAACTGGTTTTAAGGATTTTTTTGCATGTCAGCATAATCTTATTTTTAAAAGATAGGACTTGCATTTCTCTTTCAGCGCATTAAATGTATCGAATCGAATCGAAATCGTGACCTTCATATCGCAACACGAATCGAATCGTGACGAAAGTGAATCGTTGCATCCCTAGTTTACATGTATGTGTACCTACTGTGTGGATGCATGGGTATGTATATGCACAATGATAATGATTATTACTATGCTTTAGTAATGAATCAAGAAATTCTACCCAAATGCAGGGGCGGACTGGCCATATGTCCATTCTGGAAGAGCACAGAAGGGCCACCGGCTCTAGGGCCACTGGTTTGGCCTCTCAATTTTCCCCTTAACCTCTTATCTTACGCCTTAACCGAGCTTTGCCCGAAATCTAAACGCTCAAAAGAAAAGCGCCAAAATAGCGACGAAAACGAGGATGAACACGGGACAAAAATGTGCCGTAAAAGCGACAAAAATGTGACAAAAACGTGGCATAAACATGATAAAAAACAACAAAAACATGACCAAAAAAAAAAAAAAAAAAAGAGACGAAAACACAGCAACAAAGCAATGAAGAAAGCAACAAAAAAGCCACAAAAACGTGACAAAAACACAACAACAAAAAAACATGGCAAAAAGTTGCAATCACTCTTGTAGGTCTTAGCTTTCAAATGAGGCGTTACACTGTTGCTTTCCAGTTCAGGAGCTTTTAGATTTGGGTAATGTCAATATGTATTTGTGCGCTGTGCATTTACGCTAATTTGGGCCAGACCGGTCAGAGTCCAGGGCCGTTTTTAAGTCCCAGTCCGCCCCTGACCAAATCTATAATAATAATATAATAATAATAATGATGATGATGATGATGATGATGATGATGTAATAATGATTTGCATTACCATTGCTGTCAAAGCGTAAACAACTCTGCCACCATGTCATTCATCACCAGTAACACTTATCTTCATGATTCATTCATTACTATTTTCTCTGTCTGGTTTCACCCAGATGTTTTTTTTTGTTTCTGTATTTACTACAATCTACTTTAAGTACCTATTTCCCTATGTACCTCTGTATTTGTTTCCCCTCAACATTGTGTCTTGTCCCACCATATTGAAGAACTGCATTACCTAGGACTCCCAAACTCCCACACTACACACATGTCTTGTCAACTTCAGGTTTGTTTTGTAATGTCATATATGATGTGTATGTAAACATATGTAAACATAATAAATGAACAATGATCTCAGTTTTGTCTGAGTTCAGTTGGATTAAGCTGTGGATCTGTCAGTTGCAGTGACAGACAGAATCTCCAGGCCCATGTTCACCTGCCGTCAGTGACACATACACCTGAGTGTCATCTGCTACACTAACCGTAAACCCTCTCCGTGTTCTGATTGGCGGAGCTGTCGTCATGTGACTGCAGCGTTTCCTTTTACGGTCACAGAGACGGGTTCGGGAGCAGACGGAGACGTGACTGAACCTGATTCACAGAACAGGTGAAACTGACGTAACCACGGATGACCACGACTGCTGACAACGGATCAACACTTTAGATTCAAATACTTTAAATACTTTAACCTCTTAACTCCCGCCTGAACCGAGAGCATTTTCTCCAGTTCAGCTTTGCCCAAATCCTGTAGGCCAGTGTAACACCTTATGGGAAAGCAAAGATCTACAAAACTCATCTAAATGGATCTTTTTCCTCACGTCATCAGATTTTATTCCATCTTTTTTTAGTCATTTTTTGGTAAATTTTTTGTCTTTTTTATGTAATTTTTTGTCATTTGTTTTCATTTTTTAATTTTTTTTATGTCATTTTTTGTCTTTTTTTGTCTTTTTTCGTCACTTTTTTGTCATGTTTTGTCAATGTAAAGCTTTAACGGCAGCTTCAATCCAGTTTCATATTTTTACTTTTATTTAAGGCCTTTATTTTGGCACCGTTTGAATTCCTCTCGATAAAACCTGTATGATTATTAAAATGTAATAGTTATTTTAAGGCGTTGCTCATTTTGACACCGGGGTTTTATTTTTAGCTGAGGAGGAAACTGCAACGTTTGTCCCACAGACGAGTGACAGGAATACTTAAGATACTTCGGATACTTCACATACTTCTGCGGAGACTCTCAGAGACTGAGCACTCACAGATACTGCAGTGCAAATACTTATCATACATGTAATGCTCTCACAGTACTTTGTTGTGTTTGCTCATCATTCTCAGCAGCTGCCGTGTTCTTAGAAAATATAAATTACTCCATGGACATTTTAGAGGCAAATTCAGAATAATACAAATAACGGAAGGTAGTGATTTATATAAAGTAAAAACATATATGTCCGGACAGCCAATAAAGCGGAAGAAAATGGATGGATGGATACGTAAAGTAAGATAATAATAGAATAGAATAGAATAGAAAAAACTTTATTGTCTACCATGCACAATGATGGCAGAAATTTGCCTTTGGCTTGATCATACATTCTAATACATTTGCCCAGCAATGTATGTCAGTTCATTATAAAATC
This sequence comes from Gobius niger, assembly GCF_951799975.1. Classification (NCBI taxonomy): domain Eukaryota; kingdom Metazoa; phylum Chordata; class Actinopteri; order Gobiiformes; family Gobiidae; genus Gobius; species Gobius niger. The sequence goes on along the minus strand of NC_136852.1, from coordinate 40,975,582 downwards.
AGTTCATTATAAAATCAGTTCATTATAATCAGTTCATTATAATCAGTTCATTATAAAATCAGTTCATTATAAAATCAGTTCATTATAAAATCAGTTCATTATAAAATCAGTTCATTATAATCAGTTCATTATAATCAGTTCATTATAAAATCAGTTCATTATAATCAGTTCATTATAAAATCAGTTCATTATAAAATCAGTTCATTATAATCAGTTCATTATAATCAGTTCATTATAAAATCAGTTCATTATAAAATCAGTTCATTATAAAATCAGTTCATTATAAAATCAGTTCATTATAATCAGTTCATTATAATCAGTTCATTATAATCAGTTCATTATAATCAGTTCATTATAATCAGTTCATTATAAAATCAGTTCATTATAAAATCAGTTCATTATAAAATCAGTTCATTATAAAATCAGTTCATTATAAAATCAGTTCATTATAATCAGTTCATTATAATCAGTTCATTATAAAATCAGTTCATTATAAAATCAGTTCATTATAAAATCAGTTCATTATAAAATCAGTTCATTATAATCAGTTCATTATAATCAGTTCATTATAAAATCAGTTCATTATAAAATCAGTTCATTATAAAATCAGTTCATTATAAAATCAGTTCATTATAAAATCAGTTCATTATAATCAGTTCATTATAATCAGTTCATTATAAAAATCAGTTCATTATAATCAGTTCATTATAATCAGTTCATTATAAAATCAGTTCATTATAAAATCAGTTCATTATAATCAGTTCATTATAATCAGTTCATTATAAAATCAGTTCATTATAAAATCAGTTCATTATAATCAGTTCATTATAATCAGTTCATTATAAAATCAGTTCATTATAAAATCAGTTCATTATAAAATCAGTTCATTATAAAATCAGTTCATTATAAAATCAGTTCATTATAATCAGTTCATTATAATCAGTTCATTATAATCAGTTCATTATAAAATCAGTTCATTATAAAATCAGTTCATTATAAAATCAGTTCATTATAATCAGTTCATTATAAAATCAGTTCATTATAAAATCAGTTCATTGCAGACACAGCAGCAGCAGGTACACTTCATTAAAGTAAGTTAATATTACACATAAAGTAAGGTCATAATACATAAACTAAGGCAATACATAATAATATATACAAAGTTAGGTAATGATACTGTATGCACCTCATGAATCTCATTTTACTGAAAATAAGTTGTGTTTTTCCTGATTTAAATGCAATTTGGGATGAACCTTTTCCAGAGACTACTGTTTCATTGCAGATGTGTGATGGGAGGGCATCTGACACAGGATACTTGCAATGCTTCAAACACTTTCCCACACACAGAGTTACTGCAGTACTGAAGGCTCAGCGCGGAAGTATGTGAAGTATGTGAAGTATTTAGGGTTTGACTGAGCGACAGTGACGTCTGTGACATCTTTGTGTCTGGCTGAAAGGCTCTGCTTAGAAACAAAACAATGAGAGAGTCAAAACGGTGACGGAAAAATGGATTTAACCGAGGCTTTGGTCGTTTTCAGCAGAACTCAAGTGAGACGTGTTATAAAATAGAAAAGTATTGTGACGAGGCTTCAGAAGCGTCATCTGGTCCCAGGAAACACAACAGTTAAATGAACATAGGCAACAGTGCAGTCTGAGGGGAAACATATTGACACATCCATCACAGCTTTAGGTCAGACACTCAGTCCAAGTCTGATCTCGAACATGAACCTAAAGTATTACAACTGCTGGAACCATACTCGTCATGACACACATCTTTAAAGTCTAACACAAACCTGTCCGTGTTTGTGCAGAGGCTCAGCACAGACACAACAGACTTCTGCTGCATGTAAGAGTCAGTTTCTGAATATGATATGACTCTTACCTGCAGCAGAAGTCTGAAGTTCTGTCTAAAGCAGAAGCTCCATGACTTCCTTCTTCACTTCTCAGTCTGTGCCTGAAGAGCAACGAGGCCTCAGCCTTTTTACTGGAAACAAAGAGCTCACTGTATTTAGCCTCATGTTACTGTCACTCATGGTGTCTGACCGAAAGTCTCACTCTGAAGAAAGTCAACTCACATTTACACTGAGAAGGTTGGAAGGGCGCCCCCTTGTCTCACCTTGCATCCAAATGCCCGGAACATGACAGTGTTCTAGTTTTTATCCTATTTTTATTGTTGCTGCTCACCTATTGTTGTATTTCTGCTGCTTGTTGTACATGGGATACCTCGTTTTTATTCTATTTTACTGGTTGCACATTTTCCTGTCTGTTTTTGCACAACTCTGAGTGATCTTCTTGAACGCCGACTGTAACAAGTGAATTTCTCCATTGTGAGATCAATAAAGTATTATCTTATCTTATCTTATCTTATCTCAGAATGACCCGCGAAGGCAACACAAGGGATATATGGTGATGTTTAAAGCAGTCAGAGGGAAAACAAAGAGGAAACTTTCTCCCATTGCTCCAAAACTCCTGAATTATGGTATTTGCCCAACAAAGATACAGAGACAAGGAGAGGAGCAACGGACAATGCTAACATGATGCTCCATGTTAGCATCATGCTACATCCCGCCTTTGCTTTGGCCGATCCCTAAGGGCCCGGCTGGTACTTGGATGGAGAATGTAGTGTGTGAGTGAGTGGTTGATGGCGGTCGGAGGGGCCGATGGCACAGTCGCCTCGTCAGTCTGCCGGAATAGTAGCTCACCACCACCAAGTATGGAGTGAGTGAATAATGCAATGTCAATATAAATGAGTGTCCAGAAAAGAATCTTTATTTCTTTATTTATCTTTATTTATATAGCGCCTTTCACAGACATAGTCACAAAGCGCGATATAAAAGGTTTCCTCCGGTTTCCCCGACCACAAAAAACATGTACGATAGGCTAATCCTCCTGCCGGGTGATCAGTCCCCGGGCGTGGTACTGCAGTCGCCCCCTGCTCCTGACAGGTCGTCCCAGCGGCGTCAAAAGATGGGGCAGATGCAGAGACACATTTCGTTTTACAGTAGCACCTAAACCTGATCCCCCTCAGCGAGGCCACGCCCCCTTGTATGAAGCGATGCTGTCTGTATCTATATGCCTTTGGTCACATCTCCATGGAGACGAGCTGGAGACGTCCCGCTGAAGTGAAGAAAGTACTTCACTCCAGTAGTATTTCTGAGTAACGCTCACTCTCTGTGGCGCTGTTTCTGTATAGCTTCAGTAAGATTCTGAGGTCAGACGTTCCTCCTGGGTCCGGGTTGCCCTCGTGCCCATGTTTGGACGCGCCCCTCTCTCGGCGCCTCGCTCTGATTGGCCAGAAGTGGGTCGCCGCGGTTCATTGGTCGGTTTGGCTCGTTGCCATGGGAACAGGCCTACGTGCCGGTCGGCGCCGCCGCAGTCCGGGTCCGGAGCCAAGGACGCGGCACAACCGGGACAGCGCCACTTAAACATGTACAATAGGGCCCCCCACGAACGTCACGGCAAGTGTCAGCAGGACTTTCCGATCTCTGCCTCTGACCCGTGACATCATCCGGCGCTGACTCAAGGTCCATTCCCACTTCCTCTTTACGCAGGAAGTGCTTGTGACACTCAGTGCGGCTAAAAAAAGACCTCACATTCAAACCCTTAAATCTATCCTTTATTTTTTTTAAACGTTAAAGGAGCTTTACCTGATTGTACAAAGAAACAGGGTCACTCAAATTTCAAATTGCTATTTTCTGGTCCAAACTCATCTCAAACTTTCCTAATACATTTACAACATCAACATTCATCACAGGGACTGAGTTTAAACCAGGTTTCACAACTTTCAGGAGGAAAACTGTCACTGAAATATGCCCACTAGCCTGACATGTTATGACTGTTTAAAAGGTTTTAAAACCAGTGTTTTTTGATAAATGTATGCTTTTACCATATACTAAAGGACAAAACAAATTTTATTCCAATAACAGAAAATAAAAAAATAAAAAAGGATAATTCCTTTAAATGAGAACAGTCGAAACTTTTGTTTTTGAAGCATTCACAGCAGTGCTCATTTTGACACATATTTTCATTTAGTTTTAGTCATAGTCTTCTGACAAAAATATTTTTTCCTCAAAATAAATCCCTTCAATTTTAGTCTAGTTTTAGTGGACTAACTCTAATTCATAATACTTCATTTATATGTATAATATTCTGTCTAATGAAATGAAAGAAAAGCATCATGATCAAATTACTGGAAAATTAGGAGTTTGGGAACCAAAAATTCCTAAAAAATAAAATAATGAAGATAGAAACTTGTTTTTTGGTCCAACCATTCCTGGGACGTGTGAGACTCCTCTGGTGAAGCTCAGTGTCCTTGGCACAAACAGCCGCAGGAAAGAGAAACAAAATAGGCTGCATTCACGCATCCGCACAGTAAAGTGAAGATTACTGCGCGGATTTTTAACTACTCCTGGTATTATTACGCCTTACAATATAGTTCCCCCTTTAATCCGCTTGTTGGTTAATTTTGTGTAATTATACTTTGTAGTGGAACACTTCACGTAACCATATTTAAATAGGGAAAACGTGGAAGAGCTTGGTAGCTTCTATCTTGACCTGTTTTGGAGCTATAGAGGAGAGAGGGAGAGGCTAAATGCTAACGCCGTCTGCGCTGTGTTTACGTGACTGAAGGCACGGGTGAAGATCAGACAGGTCCTAAAGAACTCGTCAAAGCTAAGGTAAGAACATATCTCAGTATGTAAAAACAGCGGCCTATTCCTTTAAAGGTGGCTCTGTCACTGGGTGAAAATCACCCGAACATATGCCTGTAGGAGAAAGTGTGTTTTGGATGAGGAAAACACCCAGGCCATCACAGAGAGACCCAGGACACTCAGATAAACCATCATAATGAAAATCACATTAATGTATTTGCTCTTGTGAAATGGTGAGTGTTCTAGGGTTAATCTCATTCTAGTCTGCAAAAAATAAACTTAAATATTTTAGTCGATGAAACCAAGACTGGTCAAACATTTACAGAAAAGTGTAAACCGTTTTAGGGCCTTTTGGAGACACTTAGAGAAATGAGGGAAACTTTGGAGCCAAAGATTTGATAAGATTTCAGTCTGATTCGGTTTTAGAGTTTTGGTTTTTTGACGGATGTGACTCCACCAGAAAAAGAGACACATTCCTCCTCCGCTCTAAGTCCTTTCGTCTCCACTTTTGGATGACTTTATGAGACAGTCACGTGACCCGAGTTCATCTGAAGACCCTGCGCTTCGGGACAGTGTTTGTTTCATGTGGAAAGGCCCAGTCGCATCCGGCCGCTTCAACGGAAACATCATGGACGTCGTTGCGGTCGCCGTGGAGTTTGTGTTTCTGTGAAGGTCAGTCCTGGGTTGTTTGTTGTTTTTTTGGTGCGTTTTCTTCTCTGTTTTTTTCCGGTGAATCACGAGGAAGTGGAGCAAAAGTGTCACAACAATCACCTCTCGCCACGAGGCACCGAGCGTTTGCTAAATCTAAAAGCTACAGACTGAAAGCTGAGGCGGCGAAGGACAAAGCGTAACGTTTAAACAGTTGACAGTAAGTTTCCGCAGACCCTCGTGTGTTTACAGTAAAGTGCAGCTCACGGGACGCGTCACACGGGGCTCTGGGGCTCGAGCTTTAAAAGGGATTCACCTAGGCCTAACTAAAGCCATAAAAGACAAACTAAAGCCTTAAAGGACAAACTAAAGCCTAAAAGGACAAACTAAAGCCTTAAAGGACAAACTAAAGCCTTAAAGGACAAACTAAGGCCTAACTTACTGTGTCTAAACTCTAACTTTCTTTGCGCTGGTTTGTCTCTGGTTTAAATAAATCAAACTGAGCCCCTCAATATGAAGTTTATGAGTTGCTGTGAGACACCACGACAATGACATCAACTGTATTTCATCATGTCCTGAACATACATGACGTCACCTCTGATTAAAACTACATGTGAGTGTTGTGTTTAATAAAGTGATGTCCGGTGTCTCTCCCCCCCACTCCCCCTCCACGGCCCCTGTCCGGACCCTGACCAGCCCGTGCCCCGTGACTCAGCTCTCTCCGGCCGCTCTGAGTCTGCCCCGGGGCCGCGGAGGAGCGGGTTTTCGGGATGTTTGAGATGAAGCAACAGCGGGAGTGGCCTCGCACTCACGGGGCGGAACTAAAAACACAACCTGCTCTACCCCCACTGGGCACCGCGGCTTTATAAACCTGCGGAGGAGCCACAGGCAGCAGAACAAACCAGAGACGCTCAAGGAGAAGCGACACTACTGAGAGACCGGAGAAACTTAACCCAGGCTCTCACCAGGAACGACAAACTAAACCGGAGACACAAGAGACAAAGCAGAAACTCCGGGGACTAAAGCAGAGACAAACCTCCAGAGACAGAGCGACCCTCAGACCCGCAGACCTTCAGACCTAAAGAGCTACAGACCTCCAGAGCTTACGCACAGATATATGGCGACCCTGACACTGACGCAGAGGCGCGAGCGCTACGCGGAGTGCCGCTGGTCCGCTCGCAGTACGGAGCCGGAAGTCTTCACCTTTGAGCGTGTGCACGCGCAGACCGCCGCGCTCAGCTGCCACGCGCCCGTGCGCCCCAAGAAGAGGTGCACGCGCGTCATGTACCCGGCCAAAGTGCGCATGCACCTCCCGCCGCCCGAGCGCAGCATGGTCAAGCGCGCGCTGCTGCTGCTGGTCATCGTGCTGCTGTGGCAGATCTGGACCGAAGAGCCCGAGAAGGAGCTGCGCGCGCACCGCCCCGCGTCCACGTGTGCCGCCGTGCCCGCGTACTCCTCCTTCGCGCACGAGAGCCCCGTGTGCCCCGCAAGCCCCGCCAGCCGCGCGCACGAGCCCGGACACAGCGGCTTCGAGGGTGCGCGCAACAGCTACGCCGTGGTTCTGCTCGTGGCGCACCGCCTGGGCTCGGACTGAGCGCGAGACCCCTCCACACGCACGCATGCGCCCGGACTGACGCACGAGTCTGGCATGACGCACGAGCCCGGACACAGAACCGAGCCTGAAGCCGGAGACCACGAGACCCCGCGCCTCGAGAGGCTCCAGGAGAGACTGATCCTGGATCAGACGGAACTGACGAACTTTAAAACTGTAAAACTGTTCAAACTGAAGAAACTGATGAACTGTTGAACTGACACTTGATGAAACTGAAAAGACTTGAAGCGCGTGCACACGCACACGCGCACGCGCCGCACTGACACGTGCTCATTATTATTGTTATCCATGTTATTTAGTATTTATTTAAGTATTTGCTATTTATTATTTTTCTAATAAAAACTTGTTGAACTGAATCTTCCTGTTTTCGTTTCTGTTTTCAGATTATTTTCTGTGTTCGATCAGTTTGAGGTAAAGTCTGGGATAAAGTTAGAGCTGAGTTTAGACAGAGCTCTGTTGTTTGTGAGCGTTCAGTCCAACCCACTTTATTTCTACAGCACATTTTATAAACAAGTATTTCCAAACAGAGCGTTACATAAGTCTGACCCACTTCACACAAAGAGCCCTTTATCAGTGAAACAAACACTGATCCTGAACCAGCTTGAGGTCAATGTGGGGAAAGTAGTGGGACTCCATGCATTTGTTTAAATCGAGTTAATTATGGCCTGGCTTTGTAATGCATTCATCGCATTTGAGCATCATTTATTTAGGGGTTGCAGGTGTCGAAAGTTCAACGCGATTCATTTCGATTCAAGTTTTGAATCGCACTAAACCTTATGTAAATAATGAATAATTAATGACAAGCTTGACTAAATCTGCCGTAATAACCTGCAGAGTCACGGTGATTCAAACGTTGCTTCACTTTAAGGACAGGCCCAGACGGATCCTTTAATGAAGCACATTCCTCACGTTACTCTGGTTCATGCTTCATCTGTCTCTACCTGCTTTCATCTGATTTTACTTTTCAGTCTATTTAGTCTCTTTAGTTTATGACAAATAACGTGATTGTTGTAAATGTGGGTCTGAGGCTTTTGTACAGTTCACCCTGCAGCACGGTGGCACAGCGGCTAGTGCGTGTGCTTCCCACCTGCCACCAGTCCCGCCTCAACCGAGCTTTACCCAAATCTAAAAGCTAAAAAGAAAAGCATCAAAATAGCGAGAAAAAGGGGATGAAAAGTCAACAAAAACGTGAAAAAAACATGGACAAAAAAACCTACAAAAATGTGAGAAAAACAACAAAAAATGATAGAAAAAATGATTTAAAAACAACAAAAATATGACAAAAATGTGGCGACGTGACGAAAAGTTTCCGTCACTTTTGTAGGTCTTAGCTTTCAAATGAGGCGTTACATTGTTGCTCTCCAGTCGAGAAGCTTTTAGATTTGGGTAAAGCCCAATATAAAAAAAAACATGAATCTAAAAGGAATTCCGTGGAGTATGGTGTGCCACAAGGTTCAATTTTGGGACCATTGTTATTTATTATTTATATGAATGATTTTGCTTCGCAGTTACTGCAGGTTTGTTTTTTGTTTTGTTTTTTCGCACTGGGGCAATGACCTTGAAAAATAAGTGTTTTGTGCTTTATCAAAAACTGACAAACTGTGATATAATTTCATTTGTCTTGTGTGGAGTCGGTATCGCTCTGTTCAGCTCAGAATATGGACCTCATCTGTTTATAAAGACTCCAAACTTCAGGACGTTTAGATTAGTGTAAACAGCACATTCTTAACATCAAGGAAACGGCAATAAAACGTGAAAAATAGTTTGTTTTTTCAAGATTGATTGGGGCCGACCTGATAGCACGTTCTTTAAACAAGCTTCCAAAGTGCAGCACAGAAGATCTACCGTCAAAAAACTAACGAGCGAAACCAAACCATTAACTAAAAACAATAAATAGCTAAAAACCGTAGGACGCAGAAGATCACACGACTCCCGCAGTGTCTAAAGCCCAAGAATAAAAGATTTATGGAGCTTTGTACGAACTCATTTAATCAAACGACAAACCGGATCCTGAATCTCTTCATTCTCTTCATTCATTTTCATTCTCGCTTTTCATTTCTCAGAAGAAGAAGAATAAACGGTGGAGTTTCAGTTCCATTTCTACAGCGTGACGAGCTCCCGCACGCTGAAGCTGCTGAGGCTTGTTGTGGAATTTCTAATTAACCCTCGACTCACTGGTAAAGTAAAACAAAGAGAGCTGCAAATTAAATGGGGGAACAGTGTGTCCTTTAAAGTGAGCAATGGGGTTCAGACAGGGGTGTGGTTTGTCTCCAGTGTTGTTTAACCTGTATTTAGATGAACTGTCGACATAACTCAGAGCCTGTAACACTGGCTGTGTCACTGGGAGTATTGTTCTATATCATCTTTTGTATGAAGACAGTTAAGTCGTGTTTATTCCAAGTACGGCTGGTCTACAGCAGCTGATCAATATCTGTTCAGCCTATGGTCTCGATGACATCAAGCACAATAGTTCTAAGATCTTCAATGAGTGTTCTTGAGTCATCTTAGAGCACAGAAAGTAACTCAAGAACCTTCACTGAAGATGGAAAACTCCAATACAACTAAGTGTCAATAGTTCCAAGAGTGTGGATATGATTTGTAAAGCCAAGGAACATACCGTAAATGCTCTAATATAGGCCGGGGCCTTTATTTACTCATGGGCATCTAGGACCAGGCCTTTATTGGAACCAGGCCACGAAAAGAGACAGGCCTTTATTTCTATTTGAGCAAAACGGACGACCAGGAAAATGAAGAAAAACGAGATTTGTGTCCATTTGCACCTAAAATATTAGGTTCATTTATTAATTAACATTTCAAACCCTCTCCCAGCGGCTGGAACATTGACGACTTTTATTTTGTCGGGACAACAGGAAGTGTTTCGTTGCTGTTAGCGGAGCTTTGACATCAATGTCGCTGCAGGTTCTGTTTCGTTTTTACCGCGGACCGGATTATTTGTTGTTATCTTGTGTAAAAGGCGAGTTTAGACGGAGCGTTTGTGTTTGTGATCGATCATGAGACTGACCCGAGAGAAGACGAGACTCTCGCGCTGATGGGAGGAGTTATTTTGAGGCGTGGGACTGACCTGCACACGGAGCAGCTGGACGTGCTTTGAAGACGCGATGGTGACTTTATTAAAACTCTGGAGGGTCACACAACATTTGTTGCTTCCCCTGTTTCCAAATATCGTCACAGGAGGTTTGAAAAGTGGCTAAATCTGTGTCAAAGTTACGCTCGGATCAGCTCCTCCACAGCGTCCCCCTCGGCCCGGGTTCCCGTTTGTTACTTCCTGCACGTGAGTTTTCATTTACACGAGTATGAGACAAATTCCTAACATGGGGAATATTTCTACCGCTATAGTTTCTAATAAAAGCCCCGGCCTGTTTTGAGACCGGCTTTAATTTGCCTCCGCCAGCCGCGAACCCGGCCTCTGTCAGAGACCTGGCCGCTAATGGAATACAGGCCAGTATTAGAGAATTTACGGTAAGAGCATGACATTTCCGAACTTTTGTCTGTCCAGTGTTGCTCTGCCCGTTGTGAAGACGTTGTGAAGAGATGAAGAACCTCGGGCACATCATCACTGTGGACATTTACAGACACAGAGTGTTGGAAGCCCAGGCCAATACTCGGCTGTACAGAGAGAGAAAAGCTGACTTTATTGAATGTGAACTGCACTCCCTTGGCTCACCTCTGGACTCATTATTAGAAAGCCAGCATGCGGAGGCGGCAGTTGGCTTAAAATGATGCTCTTGTGTACTTTGGAAGAAGAGTGAACACTTCAGGCTTAATGTGTCGACAGAACAAGAAAATGTAAGTCACAAATGTATGATGGAGTTGTGGGTGATTGTCCTTTTAACGGTTTGTCTAGTACTTTTACTTTGTTTTTAATGGACTACGGGTCTGGAATAAAGTAGAATTGAAGTCTGAATCATGAGTGGTCATTTATTGCACATGGTGAACACAGATCATGGCACGTCTGCATCTGAGTTCTGACTAACGATTACAAGGTCTGAGTGTTTTAACGTAAACACGCAGAGGAGGAGAAACGCATGGTCACAAAAGGTGATCTCCAGGTCGGACTAACCGTTGAGCCTAGAAGGACTACATTCCATCTGCAGTTCAGGCAGCATGACAAAAAAATACAGTTAGACAAAGATAACTCGCTCCACTCGCCCGACGGATTTAGAACAGTTTTAACATCACTGCACAGGGTTTTTCATCATCCTGAGCCTCCATCAGTGCAATGTAGTTGTTGTTGCCTTTGGAAGTTCCATTAAAAATCAGTGATGTCCCACATGAACAACGTCTAAACTGTATTTCAGATTTAATGTTTCCTCAATAATAAAAAAAAAAACTTTCCTTCAAAAATATAAGATTTAACCTCTCACCCCCAATCCCCAATTTACACACGACTGACCTGAACACCCTGACATGAACCCGAGCCCCATCAGGCGACACAAACTGAGCTGAGTCTGAACACAGTGCATTTTACATTTCTTTGATATGGAAAGAGCGCTCCAACTACAGTATTTTCTGTTTTTAAGTAAAGCCTTTGACCTGATTGAATTGCAGGCATTTGGTTTTTCCACGTAAATGCGGCGCATGTGCTGAGGCTTCATACACAGACTGTAGCTCAGTTTATTCCAAAAATGTGAAGATCTCTGCATACATTTGACCAATCAACAAGAAACAGTGTTTTTATGCTGACAATCCACTCTCCACGCCAAGTCTTTGTGAAAGATCTCAGAATTAGAAGAGATCCACATGGAGACAACTTGGCCGACGAGTCCATGGGTTTGAAAACTCTGCGACGGCGCCATTTTCAGTCATAAGTTTATTGTGAGCAGCTCAGCTCGTGTTCCCACATAGTTTATGTCTCTAAAGCTCATGGTCATACTGGAAACCTCTCCCTTGCTTCACTCAAAGGCTCATAAGGTGGATAAGTTCATTTACAGTAAAACGTCTTATTATATAAAGCATAAGGTGTCCCATGTTGAAGTGCTTCATGTATGTAGATCTTCTCCTCCTGAGGGGAAACATGTCCTCAGCCTCTGACTCTGAGCTGCTCTCGTTGGTGAAGGCGGCGTTGGAGTGATGTCATATTTTCCGCCCCTAGGCATGTTGGGATAGCCCTGTCACCGCAGCGACACATGCCTGAGGAATTATGGGATAGCGGCGCTACCGTGGAGACGACATCAACAACAACGAGTCACAGAGAGAATAACTCACATCTTTAACCTCTTAACTCCCGCCTGAACCGAGAGGATCTTTTTCCTCACGTCATCAGATTTTTTTTTTTCCAGCATTTTTTTGTTGGGTATTCAACTCACTTTTGTGACTTATTTGTAATTTTTTTGTAATTTTTTGTCACATTTTTGTCATTTTTTTGTCATTTGTTTTGTCAATTTTTGTATACATTTTTTGTCATTGTTTTGTCACATTTTTGTCATTTTATTCGTCAATTTTTGTATTCATTTTTTGTCATTTTTTGCCACATTTTATCAAATTTTTGTCATTTTTTTGTCAGATTTTGTCAATTTTTTTCAAATTTTTGTCATTTTTTTGTCAAATTTTTATCACATTTTTGTAATTTCTTTGTACAATTTTTATAATTTTTAAATAATTTTTTAGTAATTTTTTTGTCCCATTTTTGTCATTTTTTTCGTCAATTTTTGTATTCATTTTTTGTCACATTTTTATCACATTTTTGTCATATTTTTGTTATTGTTTTGTCACATTTTTGTCATTTTTTTCATCAATATTTGTATTCATTTTTTGTCACATTTTTATCAAATTTTTGTCATTTTTTTGTCAAATTTTGTATTAATTTTTGTCATTTTTTTGTCACATTTTTATCAAATTTCTGTCATATTTTTTGTCCATTTTTTGTCCATTTCTTGTCAATGTTTTCTCACTTTGTCACTTTTCCATCATTGTTTTCGTCTTAGTTTTGTTGATATTTTCACAGCTTTTTTTCCAGAAGCTTTTGGACTGGGGTAAAGCCAAGCTGGAGAAAATGTGCTCGGTTCAGGTGGGAGTTAAGGGGTTAAACATGAGCCACACGACACTTTATAATCTCACGCCTTGGGAAAGAGTTCAGGCTGAGGTTAAGATGAAGAGAAACATGTTCAACTTTGTAAAGAATTGAAATTGAAAAAGCATTTTGACCGTTTTTAAAAGTGTGAAACAACTTCGGGGGGGACGTCAAAGGAAATGTGTAAAGAAAAGAGTGGAGGAGAAAATGATGTGAAAAAGACTGGATAAATGTTGGGGATAATGGGAAATCATTTGACAAAAAAGGGGGGAAAATGTGAAAATCATTGAGAGAGAAATATGGAAAGACAATGGAAAAAATAAATAAAAATTGGAAAAAGAGAGAGAAGACTCTGAACTTCGGGACAGTTTTTGTTTCGTGTGGATAGGTCCAGCCGTTACAGGAACCAAGTCTTATATTGGCCAATAGGATTCTCCGAAACTACAGCTGCTTACGCTGTGGTGTCATGAGGAGGAGGAGGAGGAGGAGGAGGGCGAGAGGAGGAGAAGAGGAGGAGAAGAAGAGGAGAGGAGAAGAGGAAGAGAAGAGGAAAAGAGAAGAGAAGAGAAGAAGGGAGAAGAGGAGGAGCAGGAGAGGAGAAGAGGAGAGGAGAAGAACAGGAGCGGAGGAGGAGGAGAGGAGGAAGAGGGGAGGAGGAGGAGGGGAGGACGAGAAGAGGAAAAGAGAAGAGAAGAAGGGAGAAGAAGAGGAAAGGAGAAGAACAGGAGAGGAGGAGGAGGAGGAGAGGAGGAGGGGAGGACGAGAAGAGGAGGAGAAGAGGAAGAGAAGAGGAAAAGAGAAGAGAAGAACAGGAGAAGAAGAGGAGAGGAGAAGAGGAGGAGCAGGGGAGGAGAAGAAGGGGAGAGGAGAAGAACAGGAGAGGAGGAGGAGGAGGAGAGGAGGAGGGGAGGACGAGAAGAGAAGTAGAAGAGAAGAGGAAAAGAGAAGAGAAGAACGGAGAAGAGGAGGAGCAGGAGAGGAGAAGTAGAGGAGAGGAGAAGAACAGGAGAGGAGGAGGGGAGGAGAGGAGAGGAGGAGAGGATAAAAAGGAGGAGAAGAGGAGGAGGGAGGAAAAGAGGGAGTAGGAGAGCAGAGGAGAGGAGGAACAGGAGGAGGGAGGAGAGGTGGAGGGAGGAAAAGAGGACGAGGAACAGGAGGAGAGGAGGAGAGGTGGAGGGAGGAAAAGAGGACGAGGAACAGGAGGAGGGAGGAGGAGAGGAGGAACAGGAGTAGAGGAGGAGGTGATGGAGGAGCAGCTGTTCCGAGCGGTGCTTTGTTTGAGTTCTGCGTAAACTGCTTCACTTTCACGTTCGTTTTTCCTGATAAAGCCTTAAGCCTCAGATGAACTTTCAGGAAACTTTGATTCAAAACAGAAGAAAGACCAGCCCTGAGACGAGTCCAGGTCTTTGTCCCTGAGTCCACAGTCTGAGGACGGAGCCTTTTCAAACATCTCAAACTCCAGGAGAAGTAAAACAGCACACATCTGTTTAATATGACTCCGATAAAAGTCATGATGAAGCACTGAAGCGTCCCCTCTGCACAGCGCCACCTGCTGTTCACAGAGTGTCATCAGTGGACTTTACAGGAGCCTTTATAGAAATGTAGAGGAGGAAAAGTCTGCAGAAGCAAAGTCATTTCCTCCTGAAGAAGAGAGAAAGAGCAAGAAAAAAGGTCTTCTAGCTTTTAGATTTGGGTAAAGCCGAACTGGAGAGAATGCCTTTGGGTCTGTGTCCTGAAACACTGCCCTGACATGAGTCTGTGTACTGTACTCCTCCTGCGTACTTCCCATGTGTGTGACATCAGCAGAAACCGGTTTGAGCCAACTAGATGAGGAGACGCTCTCAGCCTCGGGTCTTTGTCCAAACTCTTTTCTAAACAAAAACAAAAAATAATGAGCCTAAAATTAAACTAAAAGTGGTTAATGAGACTTAAAACCTGCAGATATTTGGGTCGACTCCTCGAGTTTCGCCACACTTGAGTCCGTATCTGCAAAGACGTGCCGTGACTTGGAACATTGGGGAAAACAACAGCGGGAGTTCCTGTAAATGTTATCAGTTTGTGGTTGAGATTGCTTCGCCCATGTTTGGACACTCCCCGAGGTCACTTCCTGCCCCTCAGGCCCCGCCCCTGTCAGGGTTCAGAGGGTTCGGGTCAGAGAGAATTAAACACAAACAAAGTTGTGTTTGTCTCTTTTGTGGGAGTCGTGTCGGAAGCCGCTGCGCCGTGTTCTCCCCGTCCACCAAAACATGTACAATAGGTTCCCCCTCTGGAGCCAGGGCAGAGGGATCCTGACCCTCAGTGACCTGTGGGTTTAGTCATGAAGCAGACTTTTCACTGTGGCCTCGTGTTGAAACTGAACATCGTCGTCTGTTTTGACTTTTATTTTCCTCCTGATCTGAAGGAGCAAGAACTGTTCAAATAAAACTTTATTTATACATTTTATAAACAAAGCACAAGTAAATAAACCATCACTAAACCTGAAGCAACAGACGGACGGACAGTCAGACGGATGACGGATGGACGGACAGTAAAAAAGCAGCAAAAAATGTACTAAAAAGGTGACTTAAAAAAAGCAACCAAAAAAGGGTTAAAAACATGACAAAAAAGCAACAGAAATGCAAGTAAAAAGTGAAAAGAATGCAACAAAAACATGACGAAAAAGTGTCGACCTTAGCTTTCAAATGCTACCCTGGTCTATAGGCTTTGCGCTCCAGTCGAGAAGCTTTTAGATTTGGGTAGAGCTCGGCTCAGGCGGAGGTCGAGAGGTTTGTTTTATTTGTCATTAAACGTGACTGAGGTGAAGCTCCGAGTCTCTGCCGCCAAATCGAACTCACTGTTTGGTTTCAGCGTTTCCATGGGAACAATAACTCCGGTGTTTTGCCTCGTCTTTCCATCTTTATGTAAACCAGTATTAACTTCTTACCACCCACCTGAACCAAAGGCCTTCTGTCCTCTTTGGCCTGTGTAACACCTCATTTGAAAGCTAAGACCCACAAAACTGATCTTTTTCCTCGCGTTGTTGCTGTGTTGTGTCACCTTTTTAATGTTTTGCTGTTTATGCTTTTATTGAGTTTTTGTAAAAAAAAATTGTTGAGTTTTTGTCACATTTTTGTCACTTTTTATTTTTTATTTTGGTCACTTTCTGGTTGAGTTTTTGTCCCATTTTTGTAAAATTTTTGTTGTATTTTTTCACTTTTTGTTGAATTTTTGTCACTTTTTTATTTTTGTCACATTTTTGTTGAATTTTTTTCACTTTTTTTGTTTAGTTTTTGTTGAATTTTTGTTGAATTTTTTTAAACTTTTTTATTGAGATTTTGTCACATTTTTCTTGATTTTTTGTCACTTTTTATTTTTGTCACTTTTTGGTTGAGTTTTTGTCACATTTTTGTCACTTTTTATTTTTTATTTTTGTCACTTTCTGGTTGAGTTTTTGTCACATTTTTGTAAATTTTTTGTTGAATTTTTGTCACTTTTTATTTTAGTCACTTTTTGGTTGAGTTTTTGTCACATTTTTGTTAAATTTTTGTCACTTTTTATTTTAGTCACTTTTTGGTTGAGTTTTTGTCACATTTTTGTCACTTTTTATTTTTTATTTTTGTCACTTTCTGGTTGAGTTTTTGTCACATTTTTGTAAATTTTTTGTTGAATTTTTGTCACTTTTTATTTTAGTCACTTTTTGGTTGAGTTTTTGTCACATTTTTGTTAAATTTTTGTCACTTTTTATTTTAGTCACTTTTTGGTTGAGTTTTTGTCACATTTTTGTCACATTTTTGTTGAATTTTTTTTCACTTTTTTTGTTTAGTTTTTGTCACATTTTTGTTGAATTTTTGTTGAATTTTTTTCACTTTTTGGTTGAATTTTTGTCACTTTTTTGTTGAGTTTTTGTCACTATTTTGTTGAGTTTTTGTCACTTTTTTTGTTGCGTTTACATCCTTCTTTTCTTCTCATTTTTTGTGGCTGTTTTGGTGCTTTTTTTCCCCGAGAAGCTGTTTGATTAGGGTAAAGCCAAACTGGAGAAAATGGGATCCGTTCAGGTGGGAGTTAAGAGGTTAAGCGAGCCAAGAGCCGCTCATCACGGAAAGAGGAAGCTTCTGCACAGTTGCATCGATAACAGCGCGAGGAAGGAAGAATCATCATCCCCAAAACGCCTTGACCTTCAACGCCCGCCCGAACCCATGTGCATTTTCTCCAGTTCGCCTTTACCCGAATCTAAAAGAAGCTCTTAGTGATTACTATGGAACAGGATTACAGTAGAATCATGGATCGTGATGCAGATTCAAAGCCTCAAACAAGAGAACAGTTACAGACAAAAGCCTCCATTTCCTTTCACCGTTGTGACATCACACCCATACCCTCGGCCCCTGTGTGACTCAGTTCAGAGGAATGTGCTGCGAGGAGGAGGAGGAGGAGGAGGAGGAGGAGGAGGGGGGAGTCTCTTTGTTTACTTTTCTCTGAACTGTTACAGCCTCCTCCTTGGAAACTGGGCCCTGAGCCAAACCAGACTCATCCAGTTTAAATCCGGCTTAAACCCGAGAGAAACCACCGCAGGTCGGGTTTAAGTCCTGAACCTCCCGTTTCCCAACACCTTCACGCTCCTCCACTCGCCAAGTGACATTTTGAAACCATCACTTCCTGCAAACATTTAGGTCAGACATAACGTGTTTTGTTCTGGAGAAAAGCCATGTTTAAGATCGAGGGCTGGGAAAGTGCTTGAGCGGATTTTGAGCAGGTTTGGACAATCGCTTGAAGACGCTGCAGGTGAAGAACGTTTGTACCTTCATGACAGAAATGCGAGTGAAAATGGACGGAGCCGGGTCTCTGCTGTGCCATATTTGGATCACAGCCTTTCGCGCTACACGTGGATACCAAACATGACAGTGTTTGTGAAGGGATGAGCGTGGGGAAGACCAGGGAGCGCCACAGCCATGTGGGAGTCACTTCCTGGATAAATCTACAGCGAATAAACATTGTTTTTTACTAAGTTGCAAAATATAAACCTCAAAGGCTAATCTAGAAATGAGTCAAACTTTTACTTAAAGCAGGGGTGTCCAAAGTGCGGCCCGCGGGCCAAATGTGGCCCTCAGACCAATTTTTGGTGGCCCTCGGGCTGCTTGCTGAATCGGTTCACACCATCAGAGATGGTCCTTTTTATTTAATATGTAATAATTCTACACAATTCTAACCTAACAACTAGCATTTTATTGTGAGACAGAGCTGGCATTAAGGTTTTAAGCATAAATAAAGGCATGAGGCACAATTTAAACCTCTGCCACTCGAAGGTTTCGTGGAACTAACCACTGACCCATGGCCCTTTACCCCGTGTACGCTCCAATATGCGGCCCCCCATGAAAAAAATTTGGACACCCCTGACTTAAAGAGACTAGATGCAAGTTGGTCATTTTATGCTCACTACTGCCACCGCAGGTCTTACACGTAACTGCAGCTTCTATATTAAGCTCATGCATGACCCGAAGTAACACCTTTTTAATTTTTTATTAGATTTTTTCTTTAAGTTTGGGAGTGTATACATTAAGAATAAACATGCATTATAACTGTATATTCATACAACAACAAAAAACATGCTTATGTGAATACACTCACCCATAAATCCCCCCGCCCACACCCTCCCTCGCTCCAGGACCTAGGCCCTCCCAAACCCCAAGCCACCCCACCCCAGACCCCCAAGCCTCACCAAAACCCCCAGCCGTCCCCCCACCCATTACTTATGATACAAGTTCTGATTACTAGACATGTTAGTACTGACAACTGGTAATTCCGAGTACTGATTACTTTTGTTACTTAAATATGGCCTTACCCTGTACTATTATGCTTAGTACTGGTTAATGGAATATTCCTGTTCCCTTTATGGTTTATTGGTTGTTCCCATTATAGAAGTTTTACAAATTTAGTACAAGATATAAATGTTGTAATAAAGCAAAACAAAGTGTAGTTATAAAGTCCATTTATTTAACATTAACACAGTGTAAAACACTTACATTTTTGGTGAAATTAATGATAGAAAATCTCTATTTCTGCAGTTATAGTTCACATCAGTCCAAGCAGGTGGATTAGTCTGTACTGAGCCGATGAAGAGGAGGAGCTGAAGTGTCTCAGAAGGTTCCACCTACTTTAGATTGAGCGTGAGCACAACAGGACGACAAATAATCATTACTGGCGTCATGTAAAGTTAGTCAGTGCTTGCAAAACCCTGTTATTGGAACAGAAACATGTTGCTGTAAAATGGAAAAGCAATTAATCACAATTTTCTCTTGAAAATGTACTTCTTACATGGAATAGAGGGTAAATGCTGAAAATTTCAGGTCTAGTAATTATACCACTTTATTTCATGTTACCACCTCAATCGGAATTTACAGTGTGCAAACAAAAACACACATTTCCAATGTTAAATGTTCATGTATTACATATATGTATGTATATTGCACAAATGTATACATGTATTTTTCCCCTGCCAATCTTGCGTGTATAACTATAGGCAGATAGTTTCTATTCCTATATGGTTACACAGAGCATGTACACATGGGTATATTAGGTATAGCAGCGCTGAGCGATATTGAAGTGTGTACGTGTATATTTTTGTATGATCAGAGTGAAAGGGAGATGTGCCTTGGTGTAAATCTTAAGTATATGGTATTGATTTTAGTAGATCTTAGCTTTCAAATGAGGTGTGATATGTGCAGATTTGTTTCATGGTCTCGCTGACCTTTGTCAATCACGCTCTTTCTTTCTGGAACTCTCTGCAGTTTCCAAAGTCACTCCTTTCCCAGTAAAGACGTCTCTGCGTTAGTGTAACGGACATTATTCTCATGAAAGTGACTGAATAAATCTTACATTCCGGGATTAACTGTAGTTTCTGTGACTCAGGACGAGAACAAGATCAGACCTGAGTTTGTCACATCTTTGTTCTATAGAAACAGCTGAGTGTGGCTTTGGTACGTGCAGACGGTGAACACGACTGAGGGCATGACAGTGAGGTCACGACGCTGTGTTACCAGCAGCACGCGTTCAGAAACGACAAGGTCTTAGCTTTCAAATCAGGCACTGCACCAGCCGACGGGTTGTAAACAAAAACGCAATGAGGAAGAAACAAAAACGCAGAAAAATGCCGCAAAAAAACAAACAAACATGAGAAAGCGGCAAAAAAAGGGATGAATACACGACAAACACACAACAAGAAATGTACCAAAAACATGAGAAAAAAGCATCAAAACGCAAACAAAAAAAACATTATAAAAACATCAATAAAAACATAAAAAACATACAAAAATAAATAAAAACATGAACAAAAAACATTAAAAACATTAAAAAGTGCCCTGAAAAAGTGACAAAAAAGCATCAAGATGCAACAAAAAACATTAAAAAAAACATTAATAAAAACATAAATAAAAACATACAAAAACATACAAAAATAAATGAAAACATAAATAAAAAACATTTAAAAACCTGCCCTGAAAAAGCGACAAAAGCATCAAAACGCAACCTGAAAAACCCCATAAAAATCCATTAATAAAAACATAAAAAACATTAATAAAAAACATTTAAAAAAAACTTTAAAAAGTGCCTTCAAAAACATGACAAAAAAGCACAAAAATGCAACCAAAAAAACATTAAAAAAAACATTTAAAAACCCATTAAAATGTGCCCTAAAAAAGCGATAAAAAGACAACAAAAAATTGCCAAAAACATGACATCCCCCCCCAAAAAAACCATTAAAAAACATACCAAAAAAACACTTTAAGATTACATTAAAAAGTGCCATAAAAAGCGACAATAAAAGCGGCAACAAGACAACAAAAACTTGGCAAAAACACTACAAAAGTGAGACAAAAACGTGGCGCTTTAAAGCAACGACAAAAAAAGCCACAAAAACACGACAGATATTGATATAAGCGCCACACAGATAAGACAAAAACGTGGCATAAACACGACAAACATCAGTTTTGTCAGTCTAAGCTTTTGGAGAAAATACGCTCGGTCACGATCAGACATGTTTGTACATCTGCGTCAGAAGCAGAGTGGTCGACTTTGGGTTCGTGTCCCTAAAAATTCCCCATATTTTCGGCGCCGAAATCTGAATAATGGATTGAGGTTTAGATTGTTTTTATTTAGTGACATATTAGTAACTTTTTCAGAGGGATTTTGGATCTTTAGTAGTAGTTCATCAGTTGTAAAACCTGTAAACTCTGTAAACCCGTGAAGTCAATAATTCAGGAACTAGATATTCAAAAATAGTGCTGATAAATCCCTCAAAATATTGTAAATTGAAGAAGAAAATGGCCTTGAAATTGTCCGAGTTGTAACACCCTGACTCTGACTTCAGCTGAAGCGTCTGAGTCGTCGTTTTTTTTACACTGATCTCTTAAACCACTTCCTCTTGTGTCAGACCCAGGACTTTTGCTCATGAAGAAACCTGCTCTTTTCATGTTTGAAGAATTTCTGCACTTATTGCAAAGTCACTCCGCCCTCCACTGTCCTTCACCCTTCACTGTAGAAACGTCCTTCATGTTTCAGATTCCTCTCTCTGACTCAGTCTTCGCGTTTGCTAATCGCCCGTTGTGTAAACGTGACAAAGGAGCCGCTCCTTTCACACAAACTCTCGGGGAATGTCACTGATGCAACGACGCTCTGACCTGCCCCTGCAACCCTTATACATGCTCACTTTACACCAATTTACAACAATTATTATGCAAATTCTATTTCAGTGACAAAAAAGGTAAAAAGAAAAAAATAATAATAATAAATAAACTCATGGATAGTATTGTGTCTCAGGGCTCTTTGAATCAACTGGGATGATTAGTTTTCAGGTTAAGCCCAGTTAAGGGAAAAACTACTGAAAAAGGACGTTCCACATTATTAAGCAGACCAACATTTTCAAGCAATATGGGAAAGAAAAAGGGTCTTTCTGCTGATGAAAAGCGTGAAATAGTTGAATGCCTTGGTCTAGGAATGAAAATCTTCTATATTTCATGAAAGATTAAACGTAATCATCGTACTGATAAGAGATTTGTGGATGATTCAAAGCACACATGGGTTTGTGCAGACAAAGGCACAATGAGGACGGTTTTTGCCAGACAAACACATCAGATTAAGAGAACAGATGCTACAAAGCAGCAGACAGGTATTTGAAGCTGCTGGTGCCTCTGGAGTCTCCCGAACATCAAGGTGTAGGACCCTCCAGAGGCTGCAGTTGTGCATAAACCTTCTATCCGGCCTCCCCTAAACTGTTCATTGAAGCTGATAAACAGAAACGGCTGCAGTGGCTCAGAAATACATGAGGACTCATTTTCAAACAGTCTTGTTCACTGATGAGGCCGTGTGACCCTGGATGGTCAGATGGATGGAGTAGTGGATGGTTGGTGAATGGCCACAATGTCCCAACAAGGCTGTGACGTCAGTAAGGAGGGGGCGGAGTCATGTTTTGGCTTAAACATCCCTTTAGGCTCCCTGAAGGTGTGAAAATGACCTCTGAAAAATGTGTGAAGTTTCTGACTGACCACTTTCTTCTATGCTACAAAAAGAAGAGCCGTGCTTTCCCGAACAAGATCATCTTCATGCATGACAACGCACCATGTCATACTGCAAAGAAAACCTCTGCATCACTGGCTGCTATGGGCGGAAACGGAGAGAAACTCATGATGTGGACCCCCTCCTCCCCTGACCTCAACCCTATTGAGAAACAGTAGTTAAAAATGGTGGTAGCTGAAGTTATTCTGGTCAAATATTTCTCCAATAAGAGTCAAAGTTGCTCGATCAGATTGTTACTGAAGTGAAAGTGTCGGTAACACTTTATAATAACTACACCTTATGAGTAAACACTTAAGTCATTCGTTAAGTGTGACTAACCCTAAAGGATGAATATGTGAAGAACGGTTCATTAAGAGTGCGGCATTAACTGTAGAACCGGAACAACCCGAGATCTGAGCAGCACGTGCCGTAAATCTCCAGGTGAAAGTCGGTTTGTTCAGAGCAAACTTTCCCCAGACCTTTTTCCCCACAGTGTCTCCCTCGTGTGTGTGGTTTTTGGAGCCGGATTCCGGGATTCAGTGGATTCCAGTCGACTCAGAGGAATGTGGTTCACAGATGTAACTTTCCGGAAAAGGAACCCGGGGAAAAGAAAGTGCTGCGTCAGACTTTCTCAGACGGATATTTCCAACTCGGACTCAGACTCGGAGGTGAATGAGGCCAGACACCTGACCGCAGGGAAAACTCACTCACACTCAGGACATCTACTACAGTAATGCAGCACGTTTACCCCAGCTTTAACCCGAAACTAGAAGCTTCTGAACTGAAGAGTTTACAGTCGAGGAGTAACACCTCACATTGTTGGTGTGTTGTCACTTTTTAAACCTTTCTTTCATCGCCATTGTGTCACTTTCTTGTCTCTTTTTTGTCGCTCTTTTGATGCATTTTCATCTTGATTCTGTTGCGTTTTTCAAAAAGCTTTAAGATTTGCGTAAAGCCAGACTGGATAAAGGTTTTAAAGAAGATGCACCACATTTGGAGCAGACAAACTCCTTCTCTGCCCTTTTACTCTCTATCCAGACTTTCTACTCCACTGCACTTCTGCAAAGGCTCCAGAGTCAAAATATTTGAAAGTGCACTTCAGTAAAACTGCATTTCTTTCAGGTTTTGTTCTTGATAAGCTGAATATTTCACCTGGAAACAAATAAATGACCAGATCTTTACAATAAGGTGTTGGATTATTGAGCTGAGTCGTCACTTCTTGTAACGGCAAAGTCATCTTCAACATCTCCACTTTACGTAGTGGCTCCTACAGACTCTTGACTTGAGCTTAGAACCAAAAAAATCCAAAATCAGTCCATGATTTCAAGGTCAAAATGTGGGTATTTTTTGTTGTTGTTGCTATTTCTACACTGCAAAAAGTGAATATCAAGCATTGGCTTAAATGACTTGAACTGAGGAAATGTATCTTGTTTTTGAGCGGTTTTCACTCATTTAGACACTTTTCCTGATCGGACCAAGTTTACTTTGCTTGTTTGAGGACATTTCAGACCAGTTCTAGAGTAAATCTCGCTTGTAAATAAGAAAGTAAAATTGCCAATGAGATAAGACCAATTTTCTTTCCCCATTGGCAAAGAAAATGACCTGAAATAAGGACGAAATGTATCGAAACGAGTCAGAAACATCTCAGAACAAGTGAAATAATCTAGGACCAATGCCCAACAACTTCTAAACTAGTCAAAACAACTAAAATGTGGATTATTATGCTCAAATTGAGATGTTTATGCTGATGTTAATTACTTTTTGCACTGTATAATGTCTTGGCTTCATATAAAAACATAACAAGGAAAAAGTAAATAATCTAGGCTATTTTTGTCATATTTATCTGGAATATCCCCATCTCTGTCAACCCAGTCCAGTTGAACATATGGCACTCGGAGCGCTGTGATTGGCAGACAAATAGTCGCCCCGCCCCCAAACAGCCACAGGTTTGAATCCTCCTCCAGATCAAAATGTGACTGAGCATCTGTGACTTTTGTTGAACTAATGTTTGACCAGCGCCGCTTTGACTCAAGTAATGCAATCACCTCCTCTGGTCTGTGTACTCAGGCTTCTCCTATCACTGAAAACATGTACAATAGGGCCCCTTCTGAAGCAAGAACTCCGATATAAACGACCCAGTAAAATGTTTTTTTTTTTTTATGATCAAAATAAACTTAAACTAAAGCTGGAGTCTCTGCCTGAGGAAATGAAACAGCACCACCTTCTGGCCACGCACAGAAGTAGAAACAAAATGTAAATGGTGATATGTGCTGCCCTCTGCTGGACACGCTCTGTATCTGCACCTTTTTCATTTTTCTGTGATTTCAAATATTTCCAAAATTCATTTAAACAAACGGGACATTTTTGAGACTGGCCTGTAAGGAAGTATAAACTAAGACTCACAAAGGAAAGAAAGTAAAGTAAAGTTACATTTACTCAAGTACATGCACTTAGTAGTTGTTACTCTTTACTTCTACTTAAAAAAATTATAGTAAAATCATAATGAAATATCAGTGCCTTTACTCGAGCAAAAATGGTTGTTTCCACAGTGAGTAAATGTGACGTTTGATTTATGCCACATCTGAATCAAGTCATACTTTTACTCAGTCACTCACAGTACTCGAGTAACATTTCCACAGATTCTTTCTACTTCTTCAGTAAAATTGTTTCAAAGTAAAGCTACTTTTACTTGAGTTGTCATTTGGCAAGACACTGTTAATAACACCAGTGTTATTGACAGTGTGACTCCCGTCAGTCTGCCCCAGGACAGCTGTGGCTACAATAAGCTTTTTGCTACCAAGTGTGAAGTGACTGAATAAGAGAGTGCGACACTTTGAGAATCTTGTGACTGCAGGCTCGTAAAGTGCAATACAAGAGAAAGCTGTAATCATTATTATACAGTAAAAAAGAAATAAAAATATAAATAAATACAGATATAACTAGTTAGATGCTGTCCTTTGAAATGAATGGAAGAAAATGAATGAACCCTGTAACACAAGATAGGACTTTACTGGAGTGGTATAAATAAAGTTGCCTTGCCCTGCCTAAGCTGCTATTTTGTTGTTAGCAAACATTTGCCTTGGATTCACACCAGCCATCCATCTATTTTCTTCCGCTTTATCCGGGGCCGGGTCGCGGGGGCAGCAGTCTCAGCAGAGATGCCCAGACTTCCCGGTCCACACACACCTCCTCCAGCTGTTCTGGGGGGACCCCGAGGCGACACCAGGCCAGCTCAGTTGTACAGTTGTTGTTTGATGACAAATAAAGCACCTTATCCTTATCCAGAAATAGCTGAAAGAGAGTAAAAAATTGTGTTTCTCAAAACATACTTCTTTCCTCCTCAGCGAGGCCACGCCCCCTTGTATGAAACGATCCTGTCTGATCCTGCCTTTGGTCACATCTCCATGG
The DNA here is from genome assembly GCF_951799975.1 of Gobius niger. NCBI lineage: Eukaryota > Metazoa > Chordata > Actinopteri > Gobiiformes > Gobiidae > Gobius > Gobius niger. Next base: position 40,949,712 of record NC_136852.1, on the reverse strand, counting down.
AGACGAGCTGGAGACATCCCGCTGAAGTAAAGAAACATCAGGTCTGAGACCTGAGTACTTTACTCCAGTAGTAATTGTGTCGAATGTGTTACTTTTAGATAAACATAACACTTTCTTCTCCGTCACATTTCTCTAAAGGCTCTGAATAAGGTTCACTCTATGAACAGGAGGTGGTGCTGTTTCTGTACAGGGGGTTTAGTAACTTCAGTAAGATTCTGAGGTCAGACGTTCTGCTGACGCCACACCGATCCGTCTGTCGATCTTATCTGAACAAGACCCCGAGATACTTCAACTCCTCCACTTGAGGTACGGACTCCCCACCGACCTGAAGAGGGGAAGCCATCTTTTTCCGGTGGAGAACCATGGAATCGGACTAGGAGGTGCTGAGCCTCAACCACATCTGCAAACAGCAGAGATGAGATCCTGAGGTTCACCCTCCGGCCCCTGGCTGCGCCTAGAAATTCTGTCCATAAAAGTAATGAACAGAACCAGTGACAAAGGGCAGCCCTGGCGGAGACCAACACGCAACGGGAACAGGTCTGACTTACTGCCGGCAATGCGAACCAAGCTCCTGCTGCTCATACAGGGAACGGACAGCCCTTAGCAGAGGGCCCCGGATCCCATACTCCCGGAGCACCCCCCACAGGGCACCACGAGGGACGCGGTCGAACGCTTTCTTCAGGTCCACAAAACACATGAGGACTGGTTGGGCGAACTCCCACAAACCCTCGAGCACCCGATGAAGGGTATAGAGTTGGTCCAGTGTGCCACGACCAGGACGAAAACCGCATTGTTCCTCCTGGATCCAAGGTTCGACTTTCAGCCGGATCCTCCTCTCCAGCACCCCGGAATAGACCTTACCGGGGAAGCTGAGGAGGATTCTCACCAAGTGGAAAAAAAATTGTCTTTCCGTTGCTCAGCTTGCCGCGAATGGCTCTTTTTTGCATAGAGCAATGTGGATGGCCTACTCCCAGTTAAATGTCTCAAAATAAACAAGCATGCATCGAAAAGTAAAGCGAGGCTAACACCTTAGCTACCTAATATCTAGCTACTGACAGTCACAGGCAGTAAGTCAGACCTGTTGCATGTTGGCGGTGCAACGTGGTCATGAGATTTGGGTAATGACCGAAAGGACAAGATCGCGGATAGAAGCGGCCGAAAGGGAGTTTCCTTCGCAGGGTGGCTGGGCGCACCCTCCGAGATCGGGTGAGGGGCTTGGTTACTCGGGAGGTGCTTGGAGTAGAGTCGCTGCTCCTTCGCGTTGAAAGGAGCCAGTTGAGGTGGCTAGGGCATTTGTTCCGGATGCCTCCTGGTCGCCTCCCGCGGGAGGTGTTCCAGGCATGTCTTAGTGGGACAAGGCCTCGTGGAAGACCCAGGACACGCTGGAAGGACTATGTCTCCGAGCTGGCCTGGTGTCCCCTCGGGGTCCCCCCAGAACAGCTGGAGGAGGTGTGTGTGGATCGAGAAGTCTGGGCATCTCTGTTGAGACTGCTGCCTCCACGACCCGGCCCCGGATAAAGCAGAAGAAAATAGATGGATGGATGGATGGATGGCTGTCTCCCTTTATGATAAAAATACCATGCATTTTGTCACAGTTCTAATGATAACTGGCTGCAGATTATTATCATTGGGGCACCTGTAGGTTTTGCTAGTGTGGGCTAACTTTAGCAAACCAAAACAATGGTCATGTTTTTAACAATAGTACTAAAACAAGTGAGTGCTTACCCGGCAGTGTAAGAGCACGACTGGTCCACAAAACTGTGCTGATTAAGTTTAAGGAAGAGGTCATGAAGTTTTTCTGATTTCGCTTCAGCCTCAATAAGAGTCACTAACACGAGTCACTTCAGCATCGGCATCAGAAAGTTTGACGGACCTAGCAATAGTAATTAAGTGGGTGGTAAGAGTTCTCCAACAGGTCCCTGCTGTGCATTGGACAGACCCAAACCGCAGACAGACATCAGTTTTAGAGGAAGACAAGACAGTGATGGGCAGCGCTGGTGCTACTGCCACACGCCTATTAAAATGAACCAAGAGTTACTGTTAGAGAATTAACAATGGTGTTCGAGAGGATGGATGAAAAATAAGCAGCAGTCTGGACGTCTTATACAGGAGAAGTTTATTTACCATCGGTGCGGGACCCGGAGACATGAACTCGAGACATTACCCTAGTCCTACCATTCAAGTCTGTCTATGCTTCCACAGAAAAGGGATAAATACCCTCCCAGAGCGTCAGACTGATACGCAAGCAAACATTCAGTGGCTGAGAGTCTGAGCACCACAGTCCAGGCTATGACAGAGATAGTACGACTGTAGAGCTAGACCCAGTATGATAATAGCGATTTAATGTCGTCCTCTAACAGTTACAGTTGCAGATACAGTGAGAACCATATGTTTACACAGACTTCATAAAAAGACACATTTGCATTTTTCTCTCTGTCTGAAACAAGATTTTTTTATTTTTTTTTAGGTCAAATAGACAAGTTTACATACTCTAAGATTACAATACCTTTAAACAATTTGGGAAAGGCCCAGATGACGGTGTTTTGTCCTTGGAAGCACAAGTCTGATTCATCCTTGTGTAATTTCAAGACACTTGAAGGTTCAGGTTCATTGGTTCAAACAATGATGCAAATGTCCAGACATCTTACAGATCAGAAAGAAGTCGGGTTCTGTGTCAGAAATGTGAAGATCAACCCAAGAACAAATGCATAAGACCTGGTGAAGATGCTGAACCTGGTAAGAGTTTGTCATTATCCAGAGTGAAACAAGTCCTGCACCGACGTGGGCTGAGGGGGAACTCTGCAGGAAGAAGCATCAAAAACACAGACTGGAGTTGCTGCATCAGAGTAGAGTTGTATTACATACAGATAAAGTCAAGTCTAAATCGGGTCCATATGGATATTTTTCCACAGCAGATTGTTCAGTAGAATCGAAAAAACGGCAGCGTTACCATTAGCACAATGCTAACATGTAGCATCATGGTAGCATTCTCCGTTATTGCAATTGTATTTGCAAATAAAAAACGATAATTTTTTTGGAGGTGCATCCTGTGGTCTGATGAAAAAAAAAATCTTTTGGCCATAACGACCATTGTCACGTTGCACCGTCTTGCAAGCCTGAGAGCACCGTCCCAACTGTGAAATACGGGGGGCAGCATCATGCTGTGGGGCTGTTTTGCTGCGGGAGGGACTGGCTTACTTCACAAAATAGACGACATCATGAAGAAAGAACTCTATGTGGAAATATTGGAGCAACATCTGAAAACATCAGCCAGAAAGTTAAAGCTTGGGCACAGATGGGTCTTCCAAATGGACACTGATCCAAATAGAACTGCCAATACTGGCTACAGAGAGGCTTAAGGAAAACAAAGGCCTGATCTCAGTCCAGCTGAAAATATATGGGCAGAGAAGAAAAGGCATAGGCATGCAAGGTGGCTTCAAATGTGTCTCTGCTACACCAGTTCTGTTTGGAGGAATAGACCAAAACTCCTGCCAACTATTGTGAGAAGCTTGTGGACGGAAATCCAAAGCATTTGACCCAAAATATACAGTTTAAAGGCAATTCTACCAAATATTAATGAAATATATGTAAACTTTTAGTTTTGTAAAAAGTAATACAAAATTGTGTAGAAAATTCTATCTGTCATTTGACAAATAGAAATATTGTTTTAAATTCTAATTGCCTTGAAAAAAATAAAAGTTAATTCTGGTTTCATGTCAGACAGTGAGAAAAAATGCAAATGTGTATTTATATGAAGTGTATGTAAACATAATAGTTCTGCTGTATTTGCTTAAGCTGCCCGCTGCCACTGTTTGGAAACATACCGATCAGATCCACATTTTGTGCGCTGAACTAAGGGAAGACGCTCATCCACAAGGTCAGAGGGTGAACTTTTACCTTGGGCCTTTTATAGTGCGCTCCCAGTGAGCGTGCGGGAACAGCACTGCCCAAAAAAATTAGCATCATCCACCTAAAACAGAGGCTGATTAGCACCATCAGTTCGCGGCTAAAGGCTAATCGAAAATGATACTAAGGCGGCTGTTGATGAGAGTTTTATAATAGACTATACATTAAAGTGGATGTATAGAGTTCGGGAATGTGACGTCATATCGCTAAGCAGTATGGGATTAGCAGCAATTGTAAACTAATGGAGATTTTAAAAGTTAAAATACTGCAGTTATTGTTCACATTAAAACACTTGGACACCACAGTGAGTTCGATGTATTTACCAGCAGTAACTCTGCAGCTAACGGAGCTGTTCCACGGCTATTTTCTCCACTTTATAAACTGTTTTTAGCTAATGTTAGTCAATGGAAATGTATGCTAACAGCTACAAAGATGGCAGATCTCCATGGTAACTATAGACTTTCCCGAACTCTATAGTTTATCATTGGACTTTAACGGAGCTTATCTATTGATTTCATCTGATCGATCAGCGCTAACGTTAGCAGTAGCTCAGGCTTCTGTCTCATTGCTCTCGGCTAGCATTAGCTTTGTCCATTAGACGTTGTTGGAGTAATGTCAGTAATACACAGATGAACAGCAGTAGTAGTTCATGAGAAGTATACACAATGTTATTTGTAGTGCTGTCCAAAATATCGCAGCATCAATTTTTTTATCGCATGTTTGTGACCGTGTTGTTGTTGTTTTCGGAGCCTGAGAGGTCGTTTCTAGCTAGATTTTATGTGTTGTGCTTCATGTTGCACGATTGCTGTGAAGAAAATCCTTGTTTGGCAATAAAACCAATTCTGATTTCTGTGATTCGTGAGCGCAGGAGGGCCCCTTCAGCCTGTTGGGGCCCCCGGTAACTGCCTGTCTCGCCTCCCCTCTGGTCCTGCTCTGACTCTGGGCTTGAACGTCTCGGATGTCCCTCTGCAGCAGCAGCTCCTCCCCCTCCTCTCCCCCCTTTCTCCTCACTCTCCTCTCTCGTTGGGCTCGCTCTCCTCCTCTCCCGTCTCCCTCCTCACTCTACTCTCCCCCCTTCTCCCCCCTCTCCCCACTACCCTCTCTACCTTCTCCCTCCTATCTCTACTCTCTCTCCTCCCCTCCCCTCTCCTCCCACTCCCTCTCCTCTCTCCTTCTCTCCTCTCTCCTCCAACTCCCCCCTCCCTCCCTCCTCCCCCTCCTCCTCTTCCCCGTCAAGCCTGGGGCCGCTCCTCCCTCTCCCTCCCTCTCTCCTCCTTCTCTTTCCTCGCTCCTCCCTCTCTCCTCTCCCTCTACCCCCTCTCTCCTCTTTCCTCCCACTCTCCTCTTCCCCCTCACCCCCTCTCCTCTATCTCCCCCCCTCTCTCCTCTCCCTCTCTCTCCTCCCTCTCCTCTATCTCCCCCCTCTCTCTCTCCTCTCCCTCTACCCCGTCTCTCTCCTCTCTCCCTCTCTCCTCTCTTCCCTCTCCTCCTTCTCTTTCCTCTCTCCGCCCACTCTCCTCTATCTCCCCCCTCTCTCTCTCCTCTCCCTCTACCCCGTCTCTCTCCTCTCTCCCTCTCTCCTCCCACTCCTCTTCCCCCTCCTCCCCCTCTCCTCTATCTCCCCCTCTCTCTCTCCTCTCCCTCTACCCCGTCTCTCTCCTCTCTCTCCTCTCCTCCTTCTCTTTCCTCTATCTCCCCCTCTCTCTCTCTCCTCTCCCTCTACCCCGTCTCTCTCCTCTCTCCCTCTCTCCTCCCACTCCTCTTCCCCCTCCTCTCCCTCCTCCCCCTCGCTCCTGGGGCCGCTCCCCCCTCTCCTTCTCCCCCCTCTTCCTCCCCCTCGCTCCCGGGGCCGCTCTTCCTGCTCCTCTCCCCCGCGGATGTGATGTAAACACGGCCCCGCTGCTGCAGCCCCTCCGTGTCCGCGTCCACACCGAGCAGCAGACTTCCCCCTCGGCCCGGGCTGCCCTCCCGCCTCCGCTCCCAGGCCGCTCTCTGCCCCTCTCAGCCCGGACCCCGCTCGCTCCAAGCTCCGGGGGGATGGACCTCTAAAAAAAGCAGCGGGTCCCAGCGCCGAGCCAGACCGAGCAGCGCGCACCGTGAGGCGGCTGCGCAGGGACGGAGGCCCCGCTGCGGAGAAGACAGGTAACGGCCCCGGAGGAAAGTTACCGGAAAGTTACCGGAAAGTTACGGGAAAGTTACAGGAGAGTGGAGTAAAGTCTGAGTGCGCGGTTTGAAGATTTGATGACGCGCGGACAGATGTTTTTAGCTCCGACAGATGTTTTTAGCTCCGAGGCTCAGGCTCAGGCCTAAACTTTCCCAAAGTTACCGCGAGCGCAGAGTCTGGAGGAGATTAGAGTTAGTCCTGCTCTGGTCCTGGGTTAGGCCTGGTTAAGTCCTGGTTTAGTCCAGGTTTAGACCGGGTTAAGTCCTGGTTTAGTCCAGGTTTAGACCGGGTTAAGTCCTGGTTTAGTCCTGGTTTAGTCCTGGTTTAGTCCTGGTTTAGTCCTGGTTTAGTCCAGGTTTAGACCAGGTTTAGTCCTGGTTTAGTCCTGGTTTAGTCCAGGTTTAGACCAGGTTTAGACCAGGTTTAGACCGGGTTAAGTCCTGGTTCAGTCCTGGTTTAGACCGGGTTAAGTCCTGGTTTAGTCCAGGTTTAGACCGGGTTTAGATCAGGTTTAGTCCTGGTTTAGATCTGGTTAAGTCCAGGTTTAGTCCTGGTTTAGTCCAGGTTTAGACCAGGTTTAGACCGGGTTTAGTCCTGGTTTAGTCCTGGTTTAGTCCGGATTTAGTCCTCATCTAGTCCTGGTTAAGTCCGGGTTAAGTTCTAGTTAAATCCTAGTGAAGTGCTAGTTAAGTCCTGAATAAGTCCTGGTTTAGTCCTAATTAGGTCCGTAATTAGTCTGGGTTAAGTCCTGGTTTAGTCCGGGGATAAGTCCTGGTTAAGTCCTGGTTTAGTCAGGGTTAGGTCCTGGTTTAGTCTGGGTTAAGTCCTGGTTTAGTCCCGGTTTGGTCCAGGTTTAGACTGGGTTAGGTCCTGGTTTAGTCTGGGTTAAGTCTTGGTTTTGTCCTGGTTTAGTCCGGGTTTGGTCCAGGTTTAGATCTGGTTAAGTCGTGATTTAGTCCGGGCTAAATCCAGATTTAGTCCTGGTTTAGTCCGGGTTTAGTCCCGGTTTATTCCTGCTTTATTCCTAGTTTAGTCCCAGTTTAACGCATCTGTGCTGAGAGAGAAGACGCTGCACTTCGGGACAGTTTCTGTTTCATGTAACAAAGATATTAACCAGAAACAGAGTCCCGTTACCATAGTTACCACAATAGGATTCTCCGTTTTAAACTACAGGCTGTTGTGACGTCATGTGTTCGATTACAAATAAACATGGGTACTGGAACGTTTAACGATACTTGGTTTTCGATACCGATATACCTGAACGATACTTGGTTTTCGATACCGATATACCTGAACGATACTTGGTTTTCGATACCGACATACCTGAACGATACTTGGTTTTCGATACCGATATACCTGAACGATACTTGGTTTTCGATACCGATATACCTGAACGATACTTGGTTTTCGATACCGACATACCTGAACGATACTTGGTTTTCGATACCGATATACCTGAACGATACTTGGTTTTCGATACCGATATACCTGAACGATACTTGGTTTTCGATACCGACATACCTGAACGATACTTGGTTTTCGATACCGATATACCTGAACGATACTTGGTTTTCGATACCGATATACCTGAACGATACTTGGTTTTCGATACCGACATACCTGAACGATACTTGGTTTTCGATACCGATATACCTGAACGATACTTGGTTTTCGATACCGATATACCTGAACGATACTTGGTTTTCGATACCGATATACCTGAACGATACTTGGTTTTCGATACCGACATACCTGAACGATACTTGGTTTTCGATACCGATATACCTGAACGATACTTGGTTTTCGATACCGATATACCTGAACGATACTTGGTTTTCGATACCGATATACCTGAACGATACTTGGTTTTCGATACCGATATACCTGAACGATACTTGGTTACTGATACCGATACTAAAGTATGTGTCGCCTAGAACCAGAAAACAGAACAATAATGTGTGGGAGAACATTTGGGTTCTGCAATGTGAGAAATGAGGAATAATTGGGGGGAAAACTGGGAGAATTTGTGTGAATTTGTCCTGTTTTCACACTTTGGTAAATCCGTCGTGTTTCTTGTGACATTGGTTTATCTGAATCGGCGATAACGATCACCTGTCGATATGTGGTGGATCTGCCTGTGATCCTGAAGCCGCAGGTGTGAAAGGCTCTGTAAAACTAAACCCGGCTTAAAAATAACCCTAAACCCGATCCACGGCCCGCGGGGTCAGACTCGGGTCTCACGCTCTCTCTCTCTCTCTCTCTGTCGGCCGTGGGAAACGAAGAAATCACCGAATGATCGTTATGGCGAGATCAGGCCACGCAATATCCCATATATATGTATTTGTTTAGAGATTTACAAACATTTTTACAAAGTGAACCTCTTAACTCCCGCCTGAACCGAGAGGATCTTTTTCCTCACGTCATCACATTTTTTTCCCATCATTTTATTGTTGGGTATTCAACTCATTTTTGTAACTTTTGGGTAATTTTTTGTCACATTTTTGTAATTTTTCATAATTTTTTATCACATTTTTTGTCATTTTTTTGTAATTGTTTGTCAATTTTTTGTAATTTTTTTGGTCAAATTGTTATCAAATTTTTGTCATTTTTTGTCACATTTTTGTCATTTTTTGTCACATTTTTGTCATTTTTCGTAATTTTTTATCAAATTTTTTGTCATTTTTTGTCATTTTTTTGTAATTGTCAAATTTTTGTAATTTTTTTGTCAATTTTTTATCACATTTTTGTCAATTTTTTCGTCAATTTTTTCGTCAATTTTTTGGCATTTTTTGCCACATTTTCATGTAAATTTTTTGTCTTTGTTTTTTCATTTTTTCGTCAATTTTATATCAAATTTTTGCCATTTTTTATGTTACATTTTGGTCATTTTTTTGAGAAAATGTGCTCGGTTCAGGTTGGAGTTAAGGGGTTAAAGGAACAGGCCACCGTTTTTTCCATACTGAGATATATTCTTTCCTGAGACTCGACGAGTTCATACGTACCTGTCTGGTCTTTGTGCCCGTGGAGGAGCTTGGTCATTTCCAACTTCACCCCCGTTTGGAGCTATAGGAATATGCTGAGAGGGTAAATGCTGACAACATCTTTGGTCGTTTTGCGTGACTGAGCGCATGCACAAAGACCAGACATTACGCATCAACTTGTCTAAGCTCCGGTAAGAACATATCTCAGTATGGAAAAACAGTGGCCTGTTCCTTTGAGCTAAAGCAAAACCACATGGGAACTCGAAAATGTCCAAAAAGTTCACTTCAGCCCAGTTCTTGGTCCTAATTTAGCGTTTTTTAAGTTGTATTTCGACACTATTTACTATTTTACTCGCTCAAGCTTAACGGAACAAACTGCTTTCAGCGTCATTATGGAATAGCACAATCTTTCCTCCAATCTCCTCTCGTTTCGCCGTAGTTTTACTGCAATATTGTAAATGTGCAGATCCTCAAAACATCATTGTTCTGTTTTCTGGTTCTAGATGACAAATATTTGGGTATAAGTATGGGAAGGTTATCGTCCATTGTATTGGTATTGTTAAAGTACTGGTATCGATGCAAATGTAAGGGTGACCAGCCTTGGTTGCGCGTTACATTCCCTGATGGTCTCCTACACATACCTGTGTCTCGTGTTCAGACCTGTTCCACAGAAAAAGCTCCAGGTGCGTTTTCCGTCTCTACAAAACGGGACCAAACCGGGACTAAACCGGGTCTAGACTAGGACTAAACCGGCCTTGGTTCACAATGAAGGTCAAAGAAAGGCCTGAATCGGGACTGGCCCGTTCCACTGTTTCCTCTGTGCAGCCGTTACATAACAGTGTTTGGATGTTTTTGTAAAGTCTTGAGTCACAACAGAAGCACAGCTGCAGCTTATCAGGACGACACCGACTAAACCAGGGCAAAACCGGGGCTAGACCAGGACACAAAAACAGGTCTAAACCAGGGCAAAACCGGGGCTAAACCAGGACACAAAAACAGGTCTAAACCAGGGCAAAACCGGGGCTAAACCAGGACACAAAAGCAGGTCTAAACCAGGGCAAAACCGGGACTAAACAAGACCAGGACCAGGCTGTTTGTGTCATCTGCTTTTTATGTGGGAAAGTGGGGATTTTGACGACGCCAAATAAAAACGGTCTTTTATCACTATCAGCTGATCATTGAAATACTTTGTACTATACTTATACTTCGGTTATACACTCTGCTTTTTATGATTCACTTTGCTCCAGATTGTCTTTATATCGACGCCGACAGAAAGGGGAGGAGCATATAAAGGTTAAGGGTTATGGTTACGGGGGTTAGGGGTGAGGTGTACTATGTGTGTGTGCTGTCTCTACAATGGAAATAGAAAAAGAAATGTTTACAAACTTCTGACCGGTACCGTATTGGTCATAGTTTTGAAGTAAATTCTCTGTCTTTCAGTGTGAGAGTTGTTACAGTTGTTGTTGTTGTTGTTGTTGTAGTAGTAGAGTTGTTACAGTTGTTGTTGTTGTTGTTGTAGTAGTAGAGTTGTTACAGTTGTTGTTGTTGTTGTTGTAGTAGTAGAGTTGTTACAGTTGTTGTAGAGTTGTTACAGTTGTTGTTGTTGTAGTAGAGTTGTTACAGTTGTTGTTGTTGTTGTAGTAGTAGAGTTGTTACAGTTGTTGTTGTAGTAGTAGTAGAGTTGTTACAGTTGTTGTTGTTGTTGTAGTAGTAGAGTTGTTACAGTTGTTGTTGTTGTAGTAGTAGAGTTGTTACAGTTGTTGTTGTTGTTGTAGTAGTAGAGTTGTTACAGTTGTTGTTGTAGTAGAGTTGTTACAGTTGTTGTTGTAGTAGAGTTGTTACAGTTGTTGTTGTTGTTGTAGTAGTAGAGTTGTTACAGTTGTTGTTGTTGTAGTAGTAGAGTTGTTACAGTTGTTGTTGTTGTTGTAGTAGTAGAGTTGTTACAGTTGTTGTTGTAGTAGAGTTGTTACAGTTGTTGTTGTAGTAGAGTTGTTACAGTTGTTGTTGTTGTTGTAGTAGTAGAGTTGTTACAGTTGTTGTAGAGTTGTTACAGTTGTTGTAGAGTTGTTACAGTTGTTGTTGTAGTAGAGTTGTTACAGTTGTTGTTGTAGTAGAGTTGTTACAGTTGTTGTAGTAGAGTTGTTACAGTTGTTGTTGTAGTAGAGTTGTTACAGTTGTTGTTGTAGTAGAGTTGTTACAGTTGTTGTAGTAGAGTTGTTACAGTTGTTGTTGTAGTAGAGTTGTTACAGTTGTTGTTGTTGTAGTAGTAGAGTTGTTACAGTTGTTGTTGTTGTTGTAGTAGTAGAGTTGTTACAGTTGTTGTAGAGTTGTTACAGTTGTTGTTGTAGTAGAGTTGTTACAGTTGTTGTAGAGTTGTTACAGTTGTTGTAGAGTTGTTACAGTTGTTGTTGTAGTAGAGTTGTTACAGTTGTTGTTGTAGTAGAGTTGTTACAGTTGTTGTAGTAGAGTTGTTACAGTTGTTGTTGTAGTAGAGTTGTTACAGTTGTTGTTGTAGTAGAGTTGTTACAGTTGTTGTAGTAGAGTTGTTACAGTTGTTGTTGTAGTAGAGTTGTTACAGTTGTTGTTGTTGTAGTAGTAGAGTTGTTACAGTTGTTGTTGTTGTAGTAGTAGTAGAGTTGTTACAGTTGTTGTAGAGTTGTTACAGTTGTTGTTGTTGTAGTAGTAGAGTTGTTACAGTTGTTGTAGAGTTGTTACAGTTGTTGTTGTTGTAGTAGTAGAGTTGTTACAGTTGTTGTTGTTGTAGTAGTAGAGTTGTTACAGTTGTTGTAGAGTTGTTACAGTTGTTGTAGAGTTGTTACAGTTGTTGTTGTAGTAGAGTTGTTACAGTTGTTGTTGTAGTAGAGTTGTTACAGTTGTTGTAGTAGAGTTGTTACAGTTGTTGTTGTAGTAGAGTTGTTACAGTTGTTGTTGTAGTAGAGTTGTTACAGTTGTTGTAGTAGAGTTGTTACAGTTGTTGTTGTTGTTGTAGTAGAGTTGTTACAGTTGTTGTTGTTGTAGTAGTAGAGTTGTTACAGTTGTTGTAGAGTTGTTACAGTTGTTGTTGTTGTTGTAGTAGTAGAGTTGTTACAGTTGTTGTAGAGTTGTTACAGTTGTTGTTGTAGTAGAGTTGTTACAGTTGTTGTTGTAGTAGAGTTGTTACAGTTGTTGTTGTTGTAGTAGTAGAGTTGTTACAGTTGTTGTAGAGTTGTTACAGTTGTTGTTGTTGTAGAGTTGTTACAGTTGTTGTTGTTGTAGTAGAGTTGTTACAGTTGTTGTAGAGTTGTTACAGTTGTTGTTGTTGTTGTTGTAGTAGTAGAGTTGTTACAGTTGTTGTAGAGTTGTTACAGTTGTTGTAGAGTTGTTACAGTTGTTGTTGTAGTAGAGTTGTTACAGTTGTTGTTGTTGTAGTAGAGTTGTTACAGTTGTTGTTGTAGTAGAGTTGTTACAGTTGTTGTAGTAGAGTTGTTACAGTTGTTGTTGTAGTAGAGTTGTTACAGTTGTTGTTGTTGTAGTAGAGTTGTTACAGTTGTTGTTGTTGTAGTAGTAGAGTTGTTACAGTTGTTGTAGAGTTGTTACAGTTGTTGTTGTAGTAGAGTTGTTACAGTTGTTGTTGTAGTAGAGTTGTTACAGTTGTTGTAGAGTTGTTACAGTTGTTGTTGTTGTTGTAGTAGTAGAGTTGTTACAGTTGTTGTAGAGTTCTTACAGTTGTTGTTGTAGTAGAGTTGTTACAGTTGTTGTTGTTGTAGTAGAGTTGTTACAGTTGTTGTTGTAGTAGAGTTGTTACAGTTGTTGTAGAGTTCTTACAGTTGTTGTTGTAGTAGAGTTGTTACAGTTGTTGTTGTTGTTGTTGTTGTTGTAGTAGAGTTGTTACAGTTGTTGTAGAGTTCTTACAGTTGTTGTTGTTGTTGTTGTTGTTGTTGTTGTAGTAGTAGTAGTAGAGTTGTTACAGTTGCAGAGTTGTTACACTTGTTGTAGAGTCGTTGTGTAGTTGATAACAGCTCTCTCTCGGTCTTTCTCTCTCAGAGATGTAGTCCGGCTGAGGTCCGAGTCTGTGGAGAACCATGCTCCTGTGTCTGCTGCTCCTCTTCACATCAGCAGCTTCAGGACAGATCGACCCAGGTACTACATTACCCACAATCCCCTGCTCCACACTGACACTACATTACCCACAATCCCCTGCTCCACACTGACACTACAACCGTTTATTTTGGCTTAAAGTGCTTTTTAAATAAAGTGGGTATGGTATTTCTAAAATGTCACCTTCTGTTTATTTTGTGAAATGTTAGTTTTTCATATTTTGGATAAACTAGTGAAAACATTTTTTTTGGTTCAAAGCTCAATAAATCAAAATAAAATAAAAAAATAAAAATCCTTGTGTGTAAAAATCTTCCAAATATATTTGAGTGTGAGCCTTTAAAGTGTGGAGTCTTATGGAGCGACTAAAGAGCAGATGTTGTTAAAACGGCCCTAAAGTTTAGTCCCTTTGTCTGCACATGCGCCCTCTGTATGTTTCTCCCGTCTTTAGCCGCTGCTGTCTCCCACAAAGGAAATGACCATACTTGGATTACAGCGTCTCTGTCACAGCCTTTCGTGCTACACATGGATACCAAACATGTCAGTGTTTGGTAATGAACAAGCGTGGGAAAGACCAGGGTTTACAGCCAAACCGTTCCAAAACTTCCCAGACTTTTCCAAAACTTTCCAAACTTTGCCAAAACTTTCCAAAACTTTCCAAAACTTTCCAAACTTTGCCAAAACTTTCCAAAACTTTCCAAACTTTGCCAAAACTTTGCCAAAACTTTCTAAACTTTTCCAGAACTTTCCAAACTTTTGCCCAACTTTTCCAAAACTTTCTAGACTTTTCCAAACTTTTCCAAAACTTTCCAAATTTTGCCAAACTTTTCAAAAACTTTATAAACTTTTGGATAGACCAGGGACTGCTGCCATGTTGGAGTAAACATCGCAAGGAGGGTTTTTGGGCGTTTTTTTTTACTCTGATTTGACTCTAGAAGAAAGCGAAAGGAATAGGCCACCGTTTTTACATACTGAGATATGTTCTTACCTAACCTTAGTCGAGTTAATATAAACCCCCGTCTGGTCTTTGTCCGTGCGCTCTGTCAGGCAAACGGAGCACATACGCAGCCTCTCCCACATGTCACATAGCTCCAAAAAAGCTCACGATAGAAGCTACCAAGCTCTTCCACGTGTTCCCTATTTAGATAAAGTTACGTGAAGTGTTTTCATGCGAAGTATATTTACACAGAAAGGTATGTACATGTCGATTTTATAAGCAGATAAAAAGGGGGACTATATTGTGAGGCGTAATGATACGAGGAGCACAGCGTCCGCGCAGTAACTCCTAAAGACTTCCCCGCTCACTTCCGTCAATAGAAGCTGCGTGACTTGTAGAGAGCCTTTTGCAACAAGCAGAAAATATATTTTGGGAAAGTGCTGCGCATTCCTACCTCATGGTCGAGTTCCTGAGTCCTGTGTCGTCGTCCGGGGTGAGTTGGAAATCTGTGAAACATTACTACACTATATACTTTCTGCTTGTTATCACAGCCCGGCACGATGCACGTAAAAGGCATTGTTCACAAGTCATCCACGCTTCTTCAACTGTTCTCTGCTGCTCTCTACAAGTCACGCAGCTTGTATTGACGGAAGTGAGCGGGGGAAGTCTTTAGGAGTTACTGCGCGGACGCTGTGCTCCTCGTATCATTACGCCTCACAATATAGTCCCCCTTTTTATCTGCTTATAAAATCGACATGCTACATTTCTGTGTAAATATACTTTGCTTGAAAACACTTCACGTAACTTTATTTAAATAGGGAACACGTGGAAGAGCTTGGTAGCTTCTATCGTGAGCTTTTTTGGAGCTATGTGACATGTGGGAGAGGCTGCGTATGTGCTCCGTTTGCCTGACAGAGCGCACGGACAAAGACCAGACGGGGATATATTAACTCGACTAAGGTTAAGTAAGGACATATCTTAGTATGTAAAAACGGTGGCCTATTCCTTTAAGTAAAGTTATTTTGTGACGTAAGGACTCCATTTCCCATGATGCCGTGTGTCAGGTCTGTGCAGATATGCTCTGGGTCTGGAGGACGGACGAATCAGAGACGAGGCTCTCAGCGCATCCAGCATATGGCACATCACCACCGGCCCGCAGTACGCCAGGTACTACAAATACTACAAATACTACACATACCACCGGCCTGCAGTACGCCAGGTACTACAAATACTACAAATACTACACATACCACCGGCCTGCAGTACGCCAGGTACTACAAATACTACAAATACTACACATACCACCGGCCCGCAGTACGCCAGGTATTACAAATACCTTCATACTCCACTGAGCTCTGGCCAAAGTCCTGGACTTCAGTTCCTGTTGTTTGGTCTGTTTCAGGTTGAACCGTGACGAAGGCGACGGCGCCTGGTGTCCTAAGGAAGCCACCGACTCTCAGTACCTACAGGTCAGTCACATGACTGTGGCACAGGGGTTAGAGAGAGCTGAGCATGTGCAGCAGTTTATCATCTTCAATGTGAATACCAGTGGACACTTATATTACGGAAGCTCCCGTTGGCGCTGCCGTGACTCGTGCGGCCCTTTCACTCGTGTTAACTGTATAAGTACACCTCGCCATACTTTAGTATTGGCTTCACCATGTGTGTGTGTGTGTGTGTGTGTGTGTGTGTGTGTGTTTGGGGAGAGACCGGCCAAATGTTCACAAAATCATTACGGTGGATCAAATGGATTTGTTTTTTAGGTGGACTGAAGGTTTTATCAGTTTTTAACTACTGGCTGAGCACATTTCTCCAGTTTGACCCCAAAAATAAATATCTAAAAGTTTCTCAGCTGGAGCTTACAGACTATAGGCCAGTGTAAAGCCTCATTTGAAAGCTTTTTATGCGTTTTTTTTGTAGCGTTCTGGCCACATTTTGAGTTTTAGTGTAATGTAACTGATCAAGCTACAAAAATGTGACCAAAACGTGTCGAAAAAGCAACAAAATCGTGATGAAAACATAACCAGAAGGGAGGAAAACTTCACAATCATAACGAGGAAGAGGTTTTGTCGGTCTTAGCTTTCAAATGAGCCGTTGCACTCCAGCCTACAGTCTGTAATCTCCAGTTGAGAAGCTTTTAGATTGGGGTAAAGCCAAACTGAATGCGCTTGGTTAAGGCAGGGTTAATGGGTTGGACTGAGCTGTTTGTCCTTGTTCAGGTGGACCTGGGCCGGCTGACCTTCCTGACGGTGGTGGGGACTCAGGGTCGATACGCGCACAGCTCAGGGAATGAGTTCGCCCGAGCTTACCGCCTTAACTTCAGCCGCGACGGACTGCAGTGGACGAACTGGAGGAACCGCCAGGGAAACACGGTACTACAGGGATTCACTCGTCAGCAGTAGCAGTAGCAGTAGCAGTAGCAGTAGTAGCAGTAGCAGTAGCAGTAGCAGTAGCAGTAGCAGTAGCAGTAGCAGCAGTAGCAGTAGCAGTAGCAGTAGCAGTAGCAGTAGCAGTAGCAGTAGCAGCAGCAGTAGCAGTAGCAGTAGTAGCAGTAGCAGAAGCAGTAGTCCACTGGCCGAAAGCCTCTGGGCGTCAGGGCTTTGAATGAACAATGAAATCTCCGGAAAAGAAGACTGGAGGAGATGAAAGGGTTAAACAGCAGGAAGTGATCTCAGCGCTCACTTCCTGTTGACAATAAAACAAAGTTACTCCAAGAAACTCAAAGTGATCGTGTGTATCTTTTCAAAGTGAGAGTGAAATTTAAAAGTAAACAAACACCGGAAAGCCCTTCTTAGGCCCTGTCCCAACACCCACACTGCGCCCTACGCTCCTCTACGAAGTGTGCACTTGTTTGAAGTGCACATAAGGGTTCTACATAGACTGTAAAAAAAAATGGACGTCTTATGCTCACTCCTCCCGGTTTACCAGAATGACCACGGCCGTGGGGGAATTCATGGCGAATTTACAGACTCCGCCTCCCCAGCTCTGACGAAGCATGTTCCTAAAAAGGACATAAGGGCGGGATTTTCACTGTAGACTCGGCCCTTGCGTGACGTGTAGCTCGCGCTGCTCCAATGCTAACAGTCCGACCCTCATTAAGTACGAGATTTCAAAAATTCATATTACGAAAACCAGCCTGGTTTCATATATTGTTATTAACCCAGCGTTATCTCAGGAGGAACATCTAGCCTAGTCTAGTGTTGAAAAAATTGAAACCAGGCGTTAAAGTTGTTTTTAAGGTGTCTAAACTCCAATGCTTTTCAATGGGGGCCTAGTGGCGATATGGAGGTACTACAGCAATGGCGGAGCAATGGCGGCCCCCACGTTCGTGGTCAAAAAGCAGGGCAGCGGCCATTGGGGTTCTAGTGTGCAGGTTACAGGCGTGCAAAAATTGCTGAATTGGGGCAATGCGGCTTATGTCTAGTCTTGTTTAGGTCTTAGCTTATAGTTATGGCTTTCAAAATATTCTAATTTTATGAGATTTTTTATTTGGGGTTTTTGCAACTGAGCCTTTATTATCAAAATTATAACAAATAAAGGCTATACATATCTCACTTTGCATGTAATGAGTCTATCATATATTAGTTTCACAATTTAAGTTGAATAACAGAAGTGAATGCACGTTTTCATGATATTCTACTTATAGGACAAGCACCTGTTTACGGCATAAGAAAAGTTCAAATGTTTCATTAAAAGCTAATTTTTCCGGCACAAGATCCGTGGACACAGACATTTTTCTGGCTTTTTGGTCCATACCGCAAAGAATTATGGGCAATATGTTTGCTGAAGTCCACTTGGATGCAGGCTTCGGCAAAGCGTGCATCGGGGGCTTAAGGGGTCGGGGCAAAAGACCACTGTGGAGAACTGGGACACCCTACGCACTCGCACCCCTCAGCGAATGAGGGGTGTTAGGGTGAAAGTGCGAGTATTGGGCCAAAGTTTGCAAAATGAGGAGAGCAGGAACAGAATTGTCAAAAGTAAACAATCAAGCTCCTCCCCCTCCTCAAGATTGAACATGACGGGCTCCAATTTTTTTGTCCCAGGATGGGAAAGGTCCATTGTTGACATTAGCAGCCAATGATAAGTGAAACTCAAACCCTAAACCTAACAAGACAACGCTATCTTAAAATAACCCAGATTAACCGTAAACCTGACTCTAATCCTAATCCTGACGTTTTACAAACTAACTCTAAACTTACCTTCGCCCTAACTCTAAGGATAGTGAAGTTTACAAAAGGTGTCTTTCAGACATGAGCACAAATCTGACCAATCAGGGAATCCTGGGGGAAAAAATAGCTGACAGGCTGGTTCACTAAGCTCGTCTCATTGGTTGACATAGGAGGATACTCGACTCTGAATAGTGGCTGAGATCTGGGAAGGAGGGACTTACTTTAAATCAAAATATATGACCAGGTGGTCGATTTTGCACATTCTATAAAATGTGTGAAAGATTTTGACTTCCAGACTGTCACTTTAATGGAGTGCACTGTTTTGAAAAGGTTAAAGGTCCTATATCATGCTATTTTAGCCATTCCAAAGTTAAGTATAGGCATTTATATGATATATTGTACCTCTACCATTATAGAGCACTCATTTTTGTGATAAGTGTTTTCTGGAGGTATTTTTCTAACCCGGAAGACACAACGCTTCGATTCAGTTAACTCCGCCCCTCTCTCCGCGCATATAACTAAATAATTTATATAAATATAAATAAACAGCAATAAGTGAAATTGCTTCACGATGCAGTTATACGGAGACATCTGCAACACAGCTTCATAAATGGCTAACACACATGCTAATATGCTAACACACAAGCTAATATGCTAACACACATGCTAACACGCATTTGGACTGACTCACCACTCTGGTCCATCGCTGTTTACATTGTGGGACTCGCGTTGGTTATAAAAGTTAATCCACTTTGATTCTGGCGAAGATTCACCAAACATCCATCAGAGACAGTCACAGAAAAACAATATTTTGGTGATAGTCGCTGAATCCCGGAGAAAAAAACAGCTAGACGAGTGGCCTCTTATTGAAAAAGGTTGAATAAACTCCCGTCCTCGTAGCCAAACGCGCTTCTTTTTCTCTGTGACATTATCGTTAGGTAAGAATAAAGAACAGGTGTGTCCAGTTATAACGAGCTCCATCTTCACAGCTGCAGCGCAAACATGACTGATCTGTTCAGACGCTCAAGGGATGTGTTTGTTTTGGCCACAGCTGACCTGGAAGCACCTCGGGCACATCCTTTTTATTTTTTTATTTATTTTTTCTCTTTGTTTCTCTCTTACGACAGAAATAATGAAAAAGCTATTTTACAAATTAAAATCAGGCTGTAAGACATTACATTACAGACGTCGAGCACTTCCGTTCCGCTGTTACGACACAACTGAGCAGGTCAGTCGTTCACCAGGAGAGGGAGGAGCAGCTGCTCAGAGCGCAGGATTCAGGAGGATTACTGAGAGCTGCGTGAATGAAGCCACAAACCACTCTGGGGGTGTTTTTGATAAGGAAATAGCATAACAACATGGCTAAAAGCTCCAAAAAGTCGATTTTGCATGATATAGGACCTTTAAGTAAAATACTGCAGAAGTGACATCTATCTATGTCACTTCCTTTCAGTGTCCAGTAAGGAAGTGAAACTATAAACATCACAAAAATGGTCAAACCAAAGAAAGCTGGATAAAATGTTTAGCCAAATCTTAATTGTGTTGTTAACTAGGTTATGGCAAAAAATGTGTCTAATGTGTCACATGCACTTAAAAAAAATGGAAATCTCAGTAATAGTAAAATCCTTTCTAAAGGTGCGTAGTAATATCCTTCATTACACATGAGTTGCAACTCAAATCAAACTCAATGAAACACAGTTTACTTTGGTAAAATTGTTCAAGTATCAACAAAAACAAGATAAAAAACAAGGAAAAATGTAAATAAATGTTGGATGATCTAGTAATTATCCATATAGTAATTGTCGTGACTGGATAAACTACCTGCTCCGGAGAACTGAACTAATGCTGAGACCAAGTAAAAGCTAATTAATTATAAATGTATGACCTACCGGAATACATTTTTTTCCTCCTTGGAGGAGGTTGAAGCAGCCGGACCTCCTATCTCTCCTACGCAGTCAACTTTGCCTATTCAAAAAGTCACGGAGCTAAACCAGAGAAGGACTGAGGCTGTGCGGCTACATTATAAACACATTTATGTCAAGGACCTATGCAAATACGTAACTCCTCACACATCCCCTCCCTAACCACGCCCTAATCCTTCTGCGTCTGCTTTCATGACCTTTTCTCCAGAAAAAGATTCAGACACAGGTGAACAGGAAAACACTTAAATGTAGAGGTTTCAATATGAGGAAAAAGTGTATTTGTCATTTGTGCTTCCATATAAAATAAGGCTGACATGACGTGTTTGTGCGGCAGGTGCTGGAGGGAAACACCAACGTGTTCCACCAGGTGCTGAACGACCTCCACCCTCCGCTCATCACGCGCTATGTCCGTGTGCTGCCTGTGCCGGGCCTCTCTACCACCGTCTGCATGAGGCTGGAGCTGTACGGCTGCCCCTGGGAAGGTAAGGTCCACACCGGGGAGGAGGAGCAGGAGGAGAGGCGGAGGAGGCGGAGGAGGAGATGCTGAGGAAAAGAGGAGGAGGGGGGAGGAGGAAGAGAGGAGGAGGGGAGGGGGTAGAAAGGGAGGTCTGGGCCCATGTAAATGTTTTTGTGTGGATTTGTTCAGATGGCCTGGTTTCATACTCCGCTCCTGAGGGACAGATCATGATGCCTCCGGGTTTTCCCATCGCCAGCCTCAATGACTCCACCTACGACGGGACGCGGCAGAAAAGGCATGGCCCACTCCACGCTCTACACTCTGCACACCTGCGAGAAACAATAAACACCTGCACTGACACACCTGCAGCCGTTTGAACATAGGAGTCAGAACATGACAAACACTGTTTCTAAATAACGTCAAACTGAACCTGAAATCACAAAGCGACGAACTGCTCATCTGTCCTGCCTTAGGCTATAGGCCAGAGTAAATTAAAATACACTGAGCAGGCTAATGCTAACGGCTACAGTAAAATACATTGTGCAGGCTAATGCTAATGGCTATAGGAAAATACATTGAGCAGGTTCTCCTTTTTATTCTATGTCCTCGTAGGACTCGTAGATTATTGTACTAAAGTGTTTCTGTGCAGGCGTCTGTCCGGGGGCCTGGGGCAGCTCACTGATGGCGTCACGGGGCAGGATGACTTCCTATCCTCGCGGCAGTACCAGGTCTGGCCCGGATACGATTATGTCGGCTGGAGAAATGACTCGCTCGGAACCTTCAAACACGTGGAGCTGGAGTTCACCTTTGACCGGCCACGAAACTTCACCTACATGAAGGTACGAGCTAACTTCACCTACATGAAGGTGCGAGCTAACTTCACCTACATGAAGGCACAAGCTAACTTCACCTACAGGAAGTTACGAGCTAGCTTCACCTACATGAAGGTACGAGCTAACCTTACCTACATGAAGGTACGAGCTAACTTCACCTACATGAAGGTACGAGCTAACTTCACCTACAGGAAGGCACAAGCTAACGTCACCTACATGTAGGCACAAGCTAACTTCACCTACATGAAGGTATGAGCTAACCTCACCTACATTAAGGTACGAGCTAACCTCACCTACATGAAGGTACGAGCTAACCTCACCTACATGAAGGTACGAGCTAACCTCACCTACATGAAGGTACGAGCTAACCTCACCTACATGAAGGTACGAGCTAACTTCACCTACATGAAGGTACGAGCTAACCTCACCTACATGAAGGTATGAGCTAACCTCACCTACATGAAGGTACGAGCTAACCTCACCTACATGAAGGTATGAGCTAACCTCACCTACATGAAGGTACGAGCTAACCTCACCTACATGAAGGTTCGAGCTAGTTTGACCTACATGAAGGTACAAGCTAGCCTCAACCACATGAAGGTACGAGCTAACTTCACCTACATGAAGGCACAAGCTAACTTCACCTACAGGAAGTTACGAGCTAGCTTCACCTACATGAAGGTACGAGCTAACCTTACCTACATGAAGGTACGAGCTAACTTCACCTACATGAAGGTACGAGCTAACTTCACCTACATGAAGGTACGAGCTAACTTCACCTACATGAAGGTACGAGCTAACCTCACCTACATGAAGGTACGAGCTAACCTAACCTACATGAAGGTACGAGCTAACTTCACCTACAGGAAGGCACAAGCTAACGTCACCTACATGAAGGCACAAGCTAACTTCACCTACATGAAGGTACGAGCTAACCTCACCTACATGAAGGTACGAGCTAACCTCACCTACATGAAGGTACGAGCTAACCTCACCTACATGAAGGTACGAGCTAACCTCATCTACATGAAGGTACAAGCTAACCTCACCTACATGAAGGTACGAGCTAACTTCACCTACATGAAGGCACGAGCTAACCTCACCTACATGAAGGTACGAGCTAACTTCACCTACATGAAGGCACAAGCTAACTTCACCTACATGAAGGTACGAGCTAACCTCACCTACATGAAGGTATGAGCTAACCTCACCTACATGAAGGTACGAGCTAACCTCACCTACATGAAGGTACGAGCTAACTTCACCTACATGAAGGTACGAGCTAACCTCACCTACATGAAGGTACGAGCTAACCTCACCTACATGAAGGTATGAGCTAACCTCACCTACATGAAGGTACGAGCTAACCTCACCTACATGAAGGTACGAGCTAACCTCACCTACATGAAGGTACGAGCTAACCTCACCTACATGAAGGTACGAGCTAACCTCACCTACATGAAGGTATGAGCTAACCTCACCTACATGAAGGTACGAGCTAACCTCACCTACATGAAGGTTCGAGCTAGTTTGACCTACATGAAGGTACAAGCTAGCCTCAACCACATGAAGGTACGAGCTAACCTCACCTACATGAAGGCACAAGCTAACCTCACCTACATGAAGGTATGAGCTAACCTCACCTACATGAAGGTACGAGCTAACCTCACCTACATGAAGGTTCGAGCTAGTTTGACCTACATGAAGGTACAAGCTAGCCTCAACCACATGAAGGTACGAGCTAACCTCACCTACATGAAGGTACGAGCTAACCTCACCTACATGAATATATGGGGGAGCCTTTGGAGCTGCGCTGATTCTGTCTGTAATAAAACCAGATGAACTCGAGTCCAAAGGATTTCTAGGGAGACTTTCTATCAGGACTTTCATATCTATGGACGAGCTAATCGGCTTGTGGACAGGCCACAGAGAAATCGGAGAAAATGCGGTCGTTTATAAATTACTGTATTTCTCTGCAGCCCGGTAGCAAATGCGTCACGGCCCGGTACCGGTCCCCGGCCCGGTGGTTGGGGACCACTGACTTAAGCTAGCATTAGCATATGCAACATGAAGATACAGTTAGAATCATGGTTTGCATTAATTCAGTGGTTTGTTTAGCAAAGTTTTGGAAAAATGGGAGAACGTCTTTTTCTCCCATTTTTTCCCCCTCTTTTTTCCCTATGGAGCTTCAAACATGACCGTTTATGGACTATTCCATAAAATACTTTTTAAAATTCCTTTTGAATGTGTATCATTGATTTGAGCTGTTAGCATTAGCATAGTCATTTTAGCTGGCATAAAATAGCCCAAACCAACTCAAAATCAGCACAAATTCTGATAATTCAAGCACTTTTAAGTTATTTTTGTCGAAGATCAGGTTGCCATTTTGTCCACTTGGACCCCAGAGCGTTTGGCTGATCTAAACCACGCGACTAACACTGCAACGATAATAAATACCGGTTTCTTCCCTGCAGATACGTTTGTTGTAATTTGCCGTCTGAGCGCTGATCCCCGGTCTGTGTCTCCGCAGGTCCACAGTAACAACATGTTCTCCCGCGGCGTGAAGATCTTCTCGTCAGTGTCGTGCTGGTTTAAGCCCCGCCTCCACAGCAGCTTCGGGGCGGAGCGTGTGGAGTTCAGGACCGTCCTGGACGACAGAAACCCCAGCGCTCGCTACGTCACAGTGCCTTTAGGGCGAGCCGCCAGCGTCGTCCGCTGCAGCTTCAGTTTCGCCGACGTCTGGATGATGTTCAGCGAGATCTCCTTCCACTCAGGTAAAGCCCCACGGCGGAACTTTACTTTAGGAGATCTCCTTCCATGGCAGAACTTTACTCAAGGAGATCTCCCTCCATGGCGGAACTTTACTTTAGGAGATCTCCTTCCACTCGGGTAAAGGCCCATGGCGGAACTTTACTTTAGGAGATCTCCTTCCATGGCAGAACTTTACTTTAGGAGATCTCCTTTCATGGCGGAACTTTACTTTAGAAGATCTCCTTCCATGGCAGAACTTTACTTTAGGAGATCTCCCTCCATGGCGGAACTTTACTTTAGGAGATCTCCCTCCACTCGGGTAAAGGCCCATGGCGGAACTTTACTTTAGGAGATCTCCTTCCATGGCAGAACTTTACTTTAGGAGATCTCCCTCCATGGCGGAACTTTACCTTAGGAGATCTCCCTCCACTCGGGTAAAGGCCCATGGCGGAACTTTACTTTAGGAGATCTCCTTCCATGGCAGAACTTTACTTTAGGAGATCTCCTTCCATGGCAGAACTTTACTTTAAGAGATCTCCTTCCATGGCGGAACTTTACTTTAGGAGATCTCCTTCCATGGCAGAACTTTACTTTAGGAGATCTCCTTCCACTCAGGTAAAGCCCCACGGCGGAATTTTACTTTAGGAGATCTCCTTCCATGGCGGAACTTTACTTTTGGAGATCTCCTTCCACTCGGGTAAAGGCCCATGGCGGAACTTTAGTTTAGGAGATCTCCTTCCATGGCAGAACTTTACTTTTGGAGATCTCCTTCCACTCGGGTAAAGGCCCATGGCGGAACTTTACTTTAGGAGATCTCCTTCCATGGCAGAACTTTACTTTAGGAGATCTCCCTCCACTCGGGTAAAGCCCCATAGCGGAACTTTGCTTTAGGAGATCTAAACATCCTGCTCAGAAGTATTTGTTCGTGTTCCCTCCTGCTCACGCGAGTCTGCTGTTGTTTGTCCCTCAGAGGACGCCGTAGTGGTCACTCAGACGATACGAGACGAGCTGATCACCTCCGCCCCCGACTACCAGCCAACGCCCACCGCCTCCAACCAGTCCGGTAACAAACCTTTATTATTTATTCAGTCATTTCATTAAATAAGGGGACTCTGTATTAAAGAACGTTAGGCATGTCCAAAGTGCAGCCATTTTTGTTGGCCATCAGGTTTCTTGTTTTATTGGCACACATGCGCATTGTACTTTTTTCTGCAATTCCACACAATTAAAACCTAAAAAAAAAGCAACATTTATTGTGAGACAGAGCTAACGTTAAGGTTCCAAGCCTGAGTAAATGGTGTGGGGCGCAGTTTAAACCTCTTTGAAATTTGTATTTACTGTATTTACTTCTATTTATGTTCATTCTTGGTTTAATGCCTTCAGTGGCGATCTACGATGGAAATAGTCTTGAAATTAAGGAAAAACATTTCATGTGGCGTGTAACTTTTGCCAGATAGTGTATTGTTTGCTTTAATTTCTATTGGCTGAGAGCCCAGTCCGGCTGCAGCGTCCCTCCCATAATACCGTACTACGGGAGCACGGGAGGGTATCTGACCTGACACATCCTCTTGTGCTCCTCAGCAGTGAACGCGTCCTCCAGCCCCGCCCCTGAAAGCGGGAGATCGGCCGTTCTGATTGGCTGCCTGGTGTCCATCATCCTGCTGCTGCTGGTGGTGATCGTCTTCATCCTGTGGTGCCAGCGCGTCTGCAAAGTCCTAGAGAAGGTCAGTTCAAAGTCCTAGAGAAGGTCAGTGCAAAGTCTTAGAGAAGGTCGGTGCAAAGTCCTAGAGAAGGTCGGTGCAAAGTCCTAGAAAAGGTCAGTTCAAAGTCCTTGAAAAGGTCAGTGCAAAGTCCTTGAGGTCAGTGCAAAGTCCTAGAAAAGGTCAGTTCAAAGTCCTAGAGAAGGTCAGTTCAAAGTCCTAGAGAAAGTCAGTGCAAAGTCCTAGAGAAGGTCAGTGCAAAGTCCTAGAAAAGGTCAGTCCAAGTCCTTGAAAAGGTCAGTGCAAAGTCCTAGAGAAGGTCAGTGCAAAGTCCTTGAAAAGGTCGGTGCAAAGTCCTAGAGAAGGTCAGTGCAAAGTCCTAGAAAAGGTTAGTGCAAAGTCCTTGAAAAGGTCAGTGCAAAGTCCTAGAGAAGGTCAGTGCAAAGTCCTTGAAAAGGTCGGTGCAAAGTCCTAGAGAAGGTCGGTGCAAAGTCCTAGAAAAGGTCTGTTCAAAGTCCTTGAAAAGGTCAGTGCAAAGTCCTAGAGAAGGTCAGTTCAAAGTCCTAGAGAAGGTCAGTGCAAAGTCCTAGAAAAGGTCAGTGCAAAGTCCTTGAAAAGGTCAGTGCAAAGTCCTAGAGAAGGTCAGTGCAAAGTCCTTGAAAAGGTCAGTGCAAAGTCCTAGAGAAGGTCAGTTTAAAGTCCTAGAGAAGGTCAGTGCAAAGTCCTAGAAAAGGTCAGTGCAAAGTCCTTGAAAAGGTCAGTGCAAAGTCCTAGAGAAGGTCAGTGCAAAGTCCTTGAAAAGGTCGGTGCAAAGTCCTAGAGAAGGTCGGTGCAAAGTCCTAGAAAAGGTCTGTTCAAAGTCCTTGAAAAGGTCAGTGCAAAGTCCTAGAGAAGGTCAGTGCAAAGTCCTAGAGAAGGTCAGTGCAAAGTCCTAGAGAAGGTCAGTGCAAAGTCCTAGAAAAGGTCAGTGCAAAGTCCTAGAGAAGGTCAGTGCAAAGTCCTAGAGAAGGTCAGTGCAAGGTCCTAGAAAAGGTCAGTGCAAAGTCCTTGAAAAGGTCAGTGCAAAGTCCTAGAGAAGGTCAGTGCAAAGTCCTAGAGAAGGTCAGTGCAAAGTCCTAGAGAAGGTCAGTGCAAAGTCCTAGAAAAGGTCAGTGCAAAGTCCTAGAGAAGGTCAGTGCAAAGTCCTAGAGAAGGTCAGTGCAAGGTCCTAGAAAAGGTCAGTGCAAAGTCCTTGAAAAGGTCAGTGCAAAGTCCTAGAGAAGGTCAGTGCAAAGTCCTAGAGAAGGTCAGTGCAAAGTCTTAGAAAAGGTCAGTTCAAAGTCCTTGAAAAGGTCAGTGCAAAGTTCTAGAGAAGGTCAGTGCAAAGTCCTTGAGAAGGTCAGTGCAAAGTCCTTGAGAAGGTCAGTGCAATGTCCTAGAAAAGGTCTGTGCAAAGTCCTAGAGAAGGTCAGTGAGTCTGCAGAGTCTTGGAGGAGGTCAGAGAGTCTGCAAAGTCCTCTTAGTTTTGGTGATCGTTATTGTGCAGACCTAAAGTTCTGCAGAATGGCGTTACTCAGCTCAAACTCTCTGTGTCCAGGCGCCTCGCAGGATCCTGGAGGAGGAAGTGACGGTGCGTCTGTCGTCCTGCAGCGACACCATCGTCCTCCAGACCCCCCCTGTCCCGCCCCGCAGCGCCCACTCCACGGGTATGGCCACCTACAGCGGCAGAGTGGTTATCCTGCTTAACTTTGAACGGCGGAGAGGTTATCCTGCTTTACTCTGAAGGGCAGAGAGGTTATCCTGCTTTACTCTGAAGGGCAGAGTGGCTATCCTGCTATACTTTGAAGGGCAGAGAGGTTATTCTGCTTTACTTTGAACGGCAGAGAGGTTATCCTGCTTTACTTTGAAGGCCAGAGTGGTTTTCCTGCTTTATTTTGAAGGGGTGAAGGTGTGTGTTTTACTTTGAAGGCTAAAGTTCTGTCTTTTCTTTTGAAGGGCTGAACTCTGACCCTCATTACGAACGCGTTTTCTTGTTGGACCCTCAGTACCAGAATCCAGCTCATCTTAGGAACAAGCTCCCGGAGCTGTCACAGAGCGCAGAGGCCTCAGGTAAGTACTACTACAGGACTATAACTGCTACTACACTACTATAACAACTACTACTATCTGCGATTATCTCATAGACTGTAAAAAAAAATGGACGTCTTATGCTCACTCCTCCCCGTTTACCAGATTGACCACGGCCGTGGGGCAATTCATGGCGGATTTACAGGCTCCCCCTCCCCAGCTCTGACGAAGCATGTTCCTAAAAAGGACATACGGGCGGGATTTTCACCGTAGACTAGGCCCTTGCGTGACGTGTAGCTCGCGCTGCTCCAATGCTAACAGTCCGAGCCTCGTTAAATACGAGATTTCAAAAATTCATATTACGAAAACCAGCCTGGTTTCATATATTGTTATTAACCCAGCGTTATCACAGGAGGAATATCGAGCCTAGTCTAGCGTTGAAACAATTGAAACCAGGCTTTAAAGTAGTTTTTAACGTGTCTAAAGTCCAATGCTTTTCAATGGGGGCCTAGCGGCGATATGGAGGTACTGCAGCAACGGCGGAGCAATGGCGGCCCCCACGTTTGTGGTCAAAAAGCAGGGCAGCCAGCGGCCATTGGATTATCTGTACCTAAAGCTAATCTGCCCCAGTCCCTGGTTAGGCTTTTAGGCATACGTAGAAAAACGTAAAATCAGTCAAAAGCATCAGACAATACAACAATACAGGGAAAGAAGACATATCTGACCACTTCACCTCAGTCCATCCAAACAGTTCAGTCTCACACTTTTGTTTGTTCTACAGCCACAGCTTAAGTTCACTCCTTCATTGGTTTAGTTTTGTACTGACCGACACATTACAGCGGGACCAAGACCATTAAAGTGGACATATGTAACGTTTGTACATATTCGGGGGGGTGGAAGGGTGTGCCAGGCGTCTTGTTTTTAGCGTTGTAATCTATAAAGCACTTTGTCATGCCTTTCGGTATGAAAAGCGCTTTATAAATAAAGTTTGATTTGATCCTGCAAAATCAACTTTCTCTTTCTTTAAACCATGTTTTAACATGTTTCCCTTGTTAAAGACAGTTTTGAGTTAATCCTCGGACAAAGCTGGTAATTGTAGCTGTTTCTTCTTCTACGGCGTCAGTGCCTCATCCGGTACTTCCTGATTACATTCGCATCAAACCCAAAAACTGTCGTTCACAACTTGGAAGTTAGTTTTTAAGAACATTATTCCTTTAGCTGCCAGCAGGAGGAGCTCTTTCTCCTGCATTTTATTGTTGCTCTTTAATTCTTACAGAGGCATATTTTCAAATTATAACATGTAAAATATCAAAGCTGAGGCTCCAAAATAAGGTTTTTAAGTCTATTTTTAGGCTCCCTATATATGACATGTCCACTTTAGGACACTTGAATGTGTTTTTTATAAGAAACTGATGAAGTTTTCAAATGTCATCATTTTATATTTCTGAATTCTTGCAGAATTCGTGCAGTGATGTCACATCATTTGTTTTCGATCTAACACTTTTATTATTAGGTCAACCGATATATCAGTATTTTACTATATCCGTCAATGTAACGCTGATTAATGGCCGATATCTCTGCAACAGAAAGTGACTTCCCATTTTTTGCTTTGGAAAGAGCTCAGTCAGAGCCTTAACTTGCTCGGCTTCAGGAGCTGAGAAATGCAAAAATCTGTTACAGATCTTTGTGTATAATTTCAGAACCATAAGAGACAGAGACTTAGCATTTTTAGTTTTGGAATCTGGTGATTTTTCTCTGTCAAATGAGCTCCCTCTGAAGAACCGACTAAACATAAACAAATCAGACGTCTAATATGCCTCTAATAAAGCGTCCCCTGCTGTCACAGTTCAACACTGACACGTTTAGAAGCTTCATACACAGGATTACAGACATAGAAATAATCGGCCAAAAATATCATTGGTGCATCAGCCTGAGAAAACCCCGTATTGGTCGACCTCTAACTGCTCTACTACTAGACCAAATCCCCTCATTCAGCTGCAGCTGAACCTTTGAACAGTCGAACGGCCTGAAGTGGGAGCTCCAGTCTCCAGTTTAGTTTCAAGGCACAAATGAATGCCTCCTTTCAGTCTCACCTTTTGAACCTCCTTTCAGTCTCTAACAACCAACCTTCTGCCTCCTCGTTTCTACTGTCTGTAAAGTGCACGCTCCTGTCTCCTTCAGCCCTCCTTCTGGGTAACCCTCTGTACGACCTGCTGCTGCTCTCTTCCTGTCACATGACCTCCTGTCAGCTGACTTCGGGCTGGCTGCGCGGTAAGAGCTCACAGGGTTTCGGGTTTGGACCTCCTCTCAGTGTCTGACTCTTGTTGTTTTAGCGTGCGGCGGCGGGTACGCGGAGCCCGACGTGACCCAGTGCACGCCGCACCAGTCGTTCCAGTCGTCGGCGCCGCACTACGCTGAGACGGACATCGTGAGTCTGCAGGGAGTGACCGGGTCCAACATGTACGCCGTGCCCGCCCTCACCGTCGACTCGCTCACACGCAAAGACATCTCCGCCGCAGAGTTCCCACGGCATCGGCTGCTCTTCAGGGAGAAGCTCGGGGAGGGGCAGTTTGGAGAGGTCAGGAGTACTACTACTACTACTACTACTACTACTACTACTACTACTACTACTACTACTACTACTACTACTACTACTACTACTACTACTACTACTACTACTACTGCTACTACTATTACCACTGCTACTACTACTACTACTACTATTACCACTACTATTACTACTACTACTACTACTACTATTACCACTGCTACTACTACTACTACTACTACTACTACTACTACTACTACTACTACTACTACTACTACTACTACTACTACTACTACTACTACTACTACTACTGCTACTACTATTACCACTGCTACTACTACTACTACTACTATTACCACTACTATTACTACTACTACTACTACTACTATTACCACTGCTACTACTACTACTACTACTACTACTACTACTACTACTGCTACTGCTACTGCTACTACTACTACTACTACTACTACTACTACTACTACTACTACTACTACTACTACTACTGCAACTACTACAACTAATGCAACAAGACAGTTCGGAGAGGTCAAGAGTACTACTACTACTACTACTACTACTGCTATTACTACTACTACTGCTACTACTACAACTAATGCAACAAGACAGTTCGGAGAGGTCAAGAGTACTACTACTACTACTACTACTACTACTGCTATTACTACTACTACTGCTACTACTACAACTAATGCAACAAGACAGTTCGGAGAGGTCAAGAGTACTACTACTACTACTACTACTACTACTACTACTACTACTACTACTACTACTACTACTACTACTACTATTACCACTACTACTACTACTACTACTACTACTACTACTACTACTACTACTACTACTACTACTACTACTACTACTACTACTACCACTACTATTACTACTACTACTACTACTATTACCACTACTATTACTACTACTACTACTACTACTACTACTACTACTACTACTACTATTACCACTGCTACTACTACTACTACTACTACTACTATTACCACTGCTACTGCTACTACTACTACTACTACTACTACTACTACTACTACTACTACTACTACTACTACTACTACTACTACTACTACTACTACTACTACTACTACTACTATTACTACTACTACTGCTACTACTACAACTAATGCAACAAGACAGTTCGGAGAGGTCAGGAGTACTACTACTACTACTACTACTACTACTACTACTACTATTACCACTGCTACTACTACTACTACTACTACTACTACTACTGCTACTGCTACTACTACTACTACTACTACTACTACTACTACTACTACTGCAACTAGACAGTTCGGAGAGGTCAAGAGTACTACTACTACTACTACTACTACTACTACTACTATTACCACTGCTACTACTACTACTACTACTACTACTACTACTACTACTACTACTGCTACTGCTACTGCTACTGCTACTACTACTACTACTACTACTACTACTACTACTACTACTACTACTACTACTACTACTACTACTACTGCAACTACTACAACTAATGCAACAAGACAGTTCGGAGAGGTCAAGAGTACTACTACTACTACTACTACTACTACTACTGCTATTACTACTACTACTGCTACTACTACAACTAATGCAACAAGACAGTTCGGAGAGGTCAGGAGTACTACTACTACTACTACTACTACTACTACTGCTATTACTACTACTACTGCTACTACTACAACTAATGCAACAAGACAGTTCGGAGAGGTCAAGAGTACTACTACTACTACTACTACTACTACTACTGCTATTACTACTACTACTGCAACTACTACAACTAATGCAACAAGACAGTTCGGAGAGGTCAGGAGTACTACTACTATACTACTACTAATACTTAGGGACGTCCCAATCTGATATTCAGTATCAGTTGCCGAACGGATTTAATGACCCAAAAGACGGTCCTGAATCTGCAGCGGCTCTTGCAGATTCACCAGAGGTGTCGTATGTGCACACTTTTGTTTATGCAGAATAAAGCCATGTCTTTGACTGGCCCTGACCAGAATGCAATAGACCTGACTGATCTTTAGAGGCAGATCGAGCTGAAACCATAATGTCTACAGCTGTTGTTTTGTGAAGGGCCTCAAAATGCAGCAAATATTAAACTGTTCTTTTTACCCTCAACATTACCTTCTTGTCACTCCTCAGTCTCAACTCATGTACGTTCATGACAGCGCCACCTTCTGGCGAAGGACTAACCTGTCTCCCCCAGAGTGAAGCTCTGACCCGAGAGTTTGTGTCCAGGTCCATCTCTGTGAGGCCGAGGGGCTGGCCGACTTCCTGGGGGAGGGACCTCGAGCCGACGCCCGCTCTGTTCTGGTCGCCGTGAAACAACTGAGGGCGGACGCCACCAGCCAGGCCAGGTACTTATACTTATATGCTTATACAACTACTACTACTACTACTACTCAGTGGCGGCCTGTGATGTAAACTCTAGGTGGGGCTGTTGCACACATGTTTGGTACATTTTTTACTTTCAGATACTGCTGTTTGTCAGACTAAACAGAAGCAAATACCCAGAACCAACGTCACAAACTGTAACTCTCACTCTTGACTAACAATGTATTTACCCTCAGCACAAAATATGAGAACACAAACGAGTCATGTTTGTCCTGCTAGAAACAGTGAGTTAAACCACTCCACAAACTCACAGCAGCTTCCACACTTCATCTGGTGTCTCCAGCGAAAAGTCCCGTCGCAAAGAGTTGTCCAGAACATCAGAAGAATATCCGTATTTTCGTTGCTCGTTTCTCCAGGAGCCGCATGTGAGTGAATGTGACCGATGAGGAGCCCCTGTGTGACCTTAGCGCGCTCTGCTGTACATCTAATGGTAAAGCGGCCCATTCTTCTTGGCAAAAAGCCTCCAGTTCCTGTAAGTTCTTACGTTTGAGCTCTCCCAACTGAAGAACGGGCCGCTTTACCATTAGATTATATACAGAACCTTCTCCACAACGACCACAAAACACTCCAAGCTGTCACTGATGCTAAAGAGGGCAAAACACAGTGTTAGGAACTAGGGTCATTTTGGTATTGGAAATGAGTTCACACATTTTTTTCACAATAAATGGCTTCACAACATCACTGACCATGAGTGGAAAAAAAAGTTTTTGTGTTTGCAGTCATATTCCTATAACCTCTTTAACTCCAACCATAACCAAGAACATTTACTCCAGTTCAGCTTTACCCAAACCTAAAGGCCTACAGACAATCTTCCAGATCAACGCCTCATTTGAAAGCTAAGACATACAAAACTCTTCCAGAAGGACCGCCTTGTCGTCACTTTTTTCATTTTCTTTTTTGTCACTATTTTATGTTTTTTTCTTGCCGTTTGTATCTCTTAGATTTTTATTTTTTGTCACTCTTTTGTTGCATTTATGTTGTGTTTTCATTCTCGTTTTCGTCACTATTTTGAGGATGTTTTCAAGAAGCTTTTAGATTTGGGTAAAGCCAAACTGGAGATAATGTGCTCGGTTCGGAGGTAGTTAGTTAAGAGGTTAAAGACATGAGGCACTTAGTTATGATTTAAAACAAACTCTAAAAAATGACAAATACAATTTATTCTTTAAAAAAACAAATGGAGCGACCGAGCCCACTGATATCAGCTGTCCCTGCTACTACTACTGTTACTACTACTGCTACTACTACTACTGTTACTGTTACTGTTACTGTTACTGTTACTGTTACTGCGACCCATTACTCAGAGGGAAAAGTCTGACGGACGTTTTCTCTCTCGGCAGAAACGACTTCCTGAAGGAAATAAAGATCATGTCCCGTCTGAACGACCCGAACATCATCCGCCTGCTGTGTGTGTGCGTGACCTCCGACCCCCTGTGCATGGTCACCGAGTACATGGAGAACGGCGACCTCAACATGTTCCTGAGCCAGCGCGAGGTCGAGAGCACGCTCACGCACGCCAACAACATCCCGTCTGTCAGGTAAAAACATCCATCTGTCGGACCAGTTTGGTGTCGGAAAAAAACTTCTTCTGGTATCGGAAAATGAAAGTATTGATCCAAGTTTTGATGCTGTTGGTTCAGGAGCAGAATTAAAGTGAAATGACTTGGTTGGTCCTCTTTTTTTGCCACTATTTTCTTTAAACACAAACACGTGAACCAGAGATCGCAAATGTTTGAAGCAGAAGACGCAGCAACAGTTAGCGGCTAACAGTTTAGCATTATGACAGAAGTTTAGAAAACGATGCAGCTGTAAACTGCTGCATCTGAGCTGACTAAATGTATTATGTTCTAAATGCCAAAAAAATAGAGACTTTCATGAAAGTTGCAGTTTAGCAAATCTAAGTCTCAAAATGTTTTCTTTGCTACATATCTTATTTATGCTGATAAATGTGTTAACTTAAGATTAATGACATTTCCGTATCTCATTGAATGCAATCAGAGCCGCGTGTGATCTATGGTCTGGAGGGGAGTGAGGAGTGTGGGTGAGGGAAGGGTGGTGGTTATTTGTTATTTATTTATTTGAATGGGACAGTATGTATTAATGAACAGCAGGAGCTGTAAATACTAGTGATGGGTAGATGAGGCCTTGTGAAGCGTTTCGGCACATCCCCCAAACTGTGTTGATACTGTGCTGGTACAGTGTCGCTGTGTTGCTCTATATTGACACCTGGTGGATCTTATACATCATTGCATGCAACTTAGTTGAGACTCACAAAACACACTGATTCAATGTTACTGTATTTCCTATGGTATTATATTACATGTTATGTGAAAATTAAAGTGAAAGTAGTGAATGTGATAGACCAATTTAAATGTCTTTTTATTTTATTTTTTATTTTAAAAAAAAACATGTGTCCAATGTTTTGGCATTCGGTCGTTTGCGTCTTGTTGACACTATTACCCCAGCTTTGGAGAATACAGCTCACAGGGTACAGATGACGCTGGGGTATAGGCGCAATTTATGTTTTTCCCAGTGGGTGCCCACAAAATGAAAAATAAAAAAGCAAAGACCGGAAATCGAACTGACAGCATGATTGTGTAGAGCCTGGCCATATACGCCGGGCGCTCTACCCACGGAGCTAAACAAGCGAAACCAAGTCACAGCACTGCCCTGAACCGGTCATGGAGTCAGCTGTTGCATTGACAGTGATTCATCCCATTGACACTTGCAGATGCGGTTCCTTTTAAACACAGTTTGGTGCGTCGGTGACGAGCGACACAGCAGCAGTATCGGTCACGCGGCTTTTTCTTAAAGTGACACGCGCGCCGAGGGGCGGGGCTTCGCTCTATGAGCTCGACACATGCGCCGGTGCGCCTGTGTTGCTGGACCCATCACTAGTAAATACACTTGGATTTAGCTCAAGGCTTGTTTCCATCCATAGACCAATGGCCGTTGGCTGCTCTGCTTTTTGGCAACAACACTTGGGGCCGCCATTGCTGTAGTACCTCCATATAGCCGCTAGTCTCCCATTGAAATGCATTGGACTTTAGACACGTGAAAAACAACTATAGAGCCTGGTCCCCAATTTTCTTAAACTTTCTACAGCTAGATATTCCTTCTGTGATTACGCTGGGTTAGTTACAATTAAGGGGACCGGGTTGGTTTTCGTAAGCCGGACTGTTAGCATTGGAGCAGCGCGAACTACACATCACGCAAGGGGCGAGTCTAAAGTGAAGATCCCGCCCTTCTGCCCTTTTTTAGGCACATGCTTCATCAGAGCTGGGGAGGGGGAGTCTGTAAATCCGCCATGATTTCCCCCTCGAGCGTGGTCATTGCGGCAAACGGGGAGGAGTGAGCAGGAGACGTTTATTCTATGCCATAGTCCCATGGGATATGATGGAGCAGAGCAGGGTTCACTACTCCATCCACTGATGAAAAAAAATACAAAAAGACATAACTTAGGGCAGCTTTAAAGTACTGGTATCGAAAAACATGTAGTGGTGCCATCCCTTTACCTGTCTGGCAGGTAACAGCTGCTGCTACTTCGGCACCGTCTTCGCCCTGTGCCAAACGATCTGCACGCGTCTCTGAACATGACAGTAGAGCTAAACAGTGTTGGGCAAGTTACTTTAAGATTGTAATATATTCTATAATAGTAGATCCAAATTCTAAAAATGTAATATGTTTGTATTACATATTACTGTTTCAAAAATGTAGCTGAGTTACACTACTTTGAGTTACTTTTGAGTTACTTTTGGCAAAATATAAACAATAGTAATAATGCCACTGAGCAAAAGTGCAGTCAAAGATGTACTTTTCCTTCACTTTTCCCTATTCTCTCGTGTTTTGTTTAGATGACAACTACAGACTGCAGATATTACACACCAGTGTCCAACTTGATTAGGTGCTGCATTTTGTTTGTCGGCATTCATACTATATTTATATGCACTTGTAACTCACTTGAATTGTAATGACTAATATATTCCCATATTTTGTGTCAGCAATATGTTATATTCTTTAGTTACTGAAAAAATAATATGTTTTGTAACCTCCCTGGTAGTCTCGCCAACCAGACTCCGCTTCTTTACAGAAGAGGGTCTGGCAACACTCGCGCTTTCCAAAGAAGTGACGCAGCGATATGGAGCCTACCGACCAATCAGAGCAGCTCCCTGAACGGGCGTCACGTTGTTGCGCCTTTGTTTTGTAGTTTTTCAACACAAGCAACCACTTCACGTAATGCTCCGGTATGCTTGTATTCTTAAGTTTTTCTGACATAAACGACAGAAGTCATTTACTGAACTCCGTGTGGCAGGAGCGCCATTGTTAATGTTCGAATGACGACAACTTTCTTGCCGCTGTTTCTGTCGTCACATCCGCTCTGTTCTCATTGGCTGCTCTGCGCTTCGGTTGTCCCACATTAGTCCCGCCTCAAGCAGTAGCTTTTCTACGACAGGGTCGCCAGACTAGTCTCCTGTTTATTCATTAATAAACATCGGAGATTAGTCTGGATGCCAGGCTACCTCCCTGGAGCTCAACTACAGGGTCAGCAGCTTTTACTCTGAAGGAGACGCCCTGGGAGACACTGCAGACTCCTTTATTTTCATCAACGAGAATTGTTGAATATGGAAAGGCAAACATGTTACCGATAATTTGGCGTGTTTCTCCTCAGTCTGTCGGAGCTGCTGCACATGTCGGTACAGATCGCGTCGGGGATGAAGTACTTGGCCTCTCTGAACTTTGTTCACCGAGACCTTGCAACGAGAAACTGCCTCCTGGATCGAAGACTCACCATAAAGATCTCGGACTTCGGGATGAGCCGAAACCTCTACAGCAGCGACTACTACAGGATCCAGGGCCGCGCCGTGCTGCCCATCCGCTGGATGGCCTGGGAGAGCATCCTGCTGGTACAAAGACTTTATGAACATGTGTAGGAACCGAAAACATAACGATTTACCCGCTGCTACAGTGAGTTAGATGGATTTACCAGTACTGACTCAGAAGTTAACGGAGCTGTTCCACGACTTTTTTCTTCACTTTTTTTGCTGTTTTTAGCTAATAGTCTATGGAAAATGATTGCAAACAGTTGGAGATTTTAACGATACTAAAGTTTCCATCGAAATGTTTCAGAATGTTTCTTGTGTTCCAGGGGAAGTTCACCACAGCGAGTGACGTGTGGGCGTTTGGAGTGACGCTGTGGGAGATGTTCACTCTGTGTAAAGAGCAGCCGTACTCTCTGCTGTCAGACGAACAGGTCATCGAGAACACGGGCGAACACTTCAGGAACCAGGGGCGACAGGTGAGCAAATACTTCAGGAAATACTTCAGGAACAGGTCATCGAGAACACGGGCGAACACTTCAGGAACCAGGGCCGACAGGTGAGCAAATACTTCAGGAAATACTTCATGAACAGGTCATCGAGAACACGGGCGAGCACTTCAGGAACCAGGGCCGACAGATGAGCAAATACTTCAGGAAATACTTCAGGAACAGGTCATCGAGAACAGGGGCGAGCACTTCAGGAACCAGGGCCGACAGGTGAGCAAATACTTCAGGAAATACTTCAGGAACAGGTCATCGAGAACACGGGCGAGCACTTCAGGAACCAGGGCCGACAGGTGAGCAAATACTTCAGGAAATACTTCAGGAACAGGTCATCGAGAACACGGGCGAGCACTTCAGGAACCCGGGCCGACAGGTGAGCAAATACTCCAGGAAATACTTCATGAACAGGTCATCGAGAACACGGGCGAGCACTTCAGGAACCCGGGCCGACAGGTGAGCAAATACTTCAGGAAATACTTCAGGAACAGGTCATCGAGAACACGGGCGAACACTTCAGGAACCAGGGCCGACAGGTGAGCAAATACTTCAGGAAATACTTCAGGAACAGGTCATCGAGAACACGGGCGAACACTTCAGGAACCAGGGCCGACAGGTGAGCAAATACTTCAGGAAATACTTCATGAACAGGTCATCGAGAACACGGGCGAGCACTTCAGGAACCAGGGCCGACAGATGAGCAAATACTTCAGGAAATACTTCAGGAACAGGTCATCGAGAACAGGGGCGAGCACTTCAGGAACCAGGGCCGACAGGTGAGCAAATACTTCAGGAAATACTTCAGGAACAGGTCATCGAGAACACGGGCGAGCACTTCAGGAACCAGGGCCGACAGGTGAGCAAATACTTCAGGAAATACTTCAGGAACAGGTCATCGAGAACACGGGCGAGCACTTCAGGAACCCGGGCCGACAGGTGAGCAAATACTCCAGGAAATACTTCATGAACAGGTCATCGAGAACACGGGCGAGCACTTCAGGAACCCGGGCCGACAGGTGAGCAAATACTTCAGGAAATACTTCAGGAACAGGTCATCGAGAACACGGGCGAACACTTCAGGAACCAGGGCCGACAGGTGAGCAAATACTTCAGGAAATACTTCAGGAACAGGTCATCGAGAACACGGGCGAGCACTTCAGGAACCAGGGCCGACAGGTGAGCAAATACTTCAGGAAATACTTCAGGAACAGGTCATCGAGAACAGGGGCGAGCACTTCAGGAACCAGGGCCGACAGGTGAGCAAATACTTCAGGAAATACTTCAGGAACAGGTCATCGAGAACAGGGGCGAGCACTTCAGGAACCCGGGCCGACAGGTGAGCAAATACTTCAGGAAATACTTCATGAACAGGTCATCGAGAACACGGGCGAGCACTTCAGGAACCCGGGCCGACAGGTGAGCAAATACTTCAGGAAATACTTCAGGAACAGGTCATCGAGAACACGGGCGAGCACTTCAGGAACCAGGGCCGACAGATGAGCAGTACACGGGAATACTTTCAAACATCACACACAACAGTATTAAACGTAGAAAGTACAAATCTAGTTTAAAAAGTGTTTTAAAAAATGACATTACATTATGAGTCAAACACAGAGAAGGCTCCTCTAACTGTAATACTGTCATAGAAATCTCTTGATCCATATTTCTAACTCAGAACGGTCTGGATTGACCCGAGTTTTCATTTTAGATTTTCCTGTATGCGCCGTCGCTCTGCCCGCCCTCGCTCTTCGAGCTCATGATGCGCTGCTGGAGCCGTAACATCCAGGACCGGCCCACGTTCGAGGGGCTGCACCAGGCGCTGAGGCCCCACGCCGACCCCTGATCGGCCCCAGAGATCGCCCCCGAAAGATTGTCCCCAAGCCCCGATAAAACCAGAGACCCGCCCCAAACCCCAAACCGACCTACCAAAGGAGCTGCACCAGGCGCTGAGGCCCCAAGCTGACCCCTGACCAGCTCCAAGCCCCAATAAGACCACAGACTGGCCAGACACTGACCTACCAAAGGGACTGCACCACACGCTGAGGCCCCACGCCGACCCCTGACCAGCTCCAAGCCTCAATACGAGCGATCGCTGTTATTGTTTACTTCCGCAATTTTCGCCGGATGTTTGGTAGGCAGCTGATGCATCCAGGCCTCTAACTCGGTTTTACAAAATGATAGATCTGTTACAGCGCAAGAGAAGCAATGCCCTGTTTATGGACATTGTTTTTGCTGATTATAGGATTTTAATAAAATATTTATCAAATATGAAAATGTAAAATGCCTACCACGGCCAACGTATGTGACGACATCGCGATCGCTCGTATAAAACCAAAGACTGGCCCCAAACTGACCTACCAAAGGGACTGCACCACAGGCTGAGGGCCCACGCCGACCCCTGACCGGCTCCAAGCCCCGATAAAAGTCTCTGACTGAGACAGTCATGTGACCTTAATTAATCTGTGCTGAGGGAAGACGCTGGACTTTGGGACAGTTTTTGTTTCATGTTACAGGGATATTAACCATAAACCGAGTTCCATTGCCATTGTTGCCACAATAGGATTCTCCATTGTAAACTATGGGCTGTTTACGAGGTTGATGGCTTCACATGCACCGGTTAGATCAAACAGACAACCTTCGGGATCAGGCCACCAGCCAGGTCTAAACCAAGTCTTAATCCAGGGCTTCATCAGGTCTGAACCCGGACTCGTTGCCCTGACGACCAGACTCTCCTGTTTACTCACTTACCCCCATGTTCGTCCTTTTCCTCCATGTTCGTCCTTTTCCTCCGTGTTCGTCCTTTTCCTCCGTGTTTTTCCTTTTCCTCCGTGTTCGTCCTTTTCCTCCGTGTTTTTCCTTTTCCTCCGTGTTCGTCCTTTTCCTTTTCCTCCATGTTTTTCCTTTTCCTCCGTGTTCGTCCTTTTCCTCCGTGTTCGTCCTTTTCCTCCGTGTTCTTCCTTTTCCTCCGTGTTCTTCCTTTTCCTCTGTGTTTTTCCTTTTCCTCCGTGTTTTTCCTTTTCCTCCGTGTTTTTCCTTTTCCTCCGTGTTCTTCCTTTTCCTCCGTGTTCGTCCTTTTCTCTTTTGTTCCTCCGTGTGTTTCCCAGACTGTTTTTCCAGGACGTTATGGCGCCAAAGGTGCTGCTGTTGGTCCTGTTCCTCCTGTGGACTTTTATATGGTTATTTTATTGTTAAGCACTGTGTCATTATCGATTATTGCTTTATTATCCACACTGGAGCTAGGGCTAGTGTTTTAGTCATAGATTTTATTTTTCTCAGTATTTTGAAACGTGTCGTGTTTGTTTTATGTCGATCCTGTGGTGAAGGAGGAAGAGGGAGAGTTTTTGATACGTATTTTTTGACCAAAGACAGAGCTAAAGCAATCACTTCATTTGAATAAAAGTTTGAAAAAAAAAGTTTGGATGTTTTTATTTCGACCCGAGCGCCATCAGGGCTGGCAACGGGGCTCTTAAAATCTCTTAAAAGGTTAATAACGACAGAAATGCATATTTATGTGCACAGACCAATAAGACGCGAACATTTTAGTTTTATGTATGTAGATACATTTGTTTACCTCAAAAACGCTGCAGATTCATCTTCCAGTTTGAATTCTCACTAGCTTCATTATGCTACTCTTGAGACACATTTTTCAACATGTGCGTTCTTCTTTTAACCTCCTCCTTCTGCCTGCACTGTCTGCCAGTGTGTCCCAATCCTCCAGAGGGGTCTTAGGCTCCGCCCTCTTTGCGCCCCTGATCCACACTTCGCCGAAGCCTCCATCCAAGCGGACTTTGGTGAAGGATATTGCCCATAATTCTTTGCGGTACAGACCAAAGAGACAGAAAAATGGCGGCATCCGCGGATCTTGGGCCGAAAAAAAAGACTTCTGATTAAATATTTCAACTTTTCTCATGCTGTATATCTGTAAATACAATCAAGGTTTGCCGTGTTACTTGGAAAGAAGCATAAATATCTGATGAAGCACTACGATGATTTGCGCACCGGTATTTACGGACATTATGCAACAATTTCAATACTTTTTTTTTGTGCTGTCATTCATTAAAATCCAATTTCAACTTTTCACTTCAACAAAACTTAGGATGTATAAAAATATAAAACTTACCAGATACTAGTTAGTTACCCACTCTACAATTAAAATAAAAATTATACAGCAAGCTCAAATAAATTACTAATATATAATATATATTTATTTTGACGTGTTTTAACGTCAACTCATCAACTACTTCTTTTTTTTCACAGGGACGGACAAAATTACCTTCAACTTTATTAAGTTTAGGTCTGAAAATGACGTCAGCCGCACTGACCCAATTCTGCCATGTTTGCACACTTGTGACCTGCGCACTTAAACCCTTGCGTGCACTTCAAACTTCGTGCACACTTCGCAGAGGAGCGTAGGGCGCAGTGTGGGTGTTGGGACAGGGCCTTAGACTCGTTAGTCTGGAAGTGCGGAGGTAAAGAGGAATCTGATTGGCGAGACGCAGAATCACAGCTTCAACTCCATTTTATTTGTGTAAATGTATTATGTTTTACAAAGCACAAACGAAACGAATAAAACCAAAAAGGTTCATTCCCAAAACTGAAAAATCAGTCATCATTTGAGTCCAACTGTAGAAATAACTTGTACTCATATCTAACATGATGTCGCTCATAAATATTGAACAAAAGGTTTGGAAATCAAACCTTGAACTATTGCTGTGTAAATCTCACCCAGGTGGACTGAGTTCATCATCGACTGGAGCTTTTCGCTTCGCCTCACATTACCATGATTTTGAAATGGCGATATATTCCAGGTTTGGGCCTGGTTTGGATCAGGTGGCTTTCAGCGTGTTCTTAAAGAGGATCTGTTCTTAGAGAGTTTTTTCAGTCACATGGCACCAGTCTATATCACACTACAATGATGACCAAACCTTCTGTTGGTCTGTAAATGCAGTAAAGTAGAATAACTGCCTTGTATAAAATGTCTCTCTCAAAATGGCTGTAGTGAATGTCTTGAAATAGGCCTCTGTCTCTTTAACCTCTTAACTCCCGCCTGAACCAAAAATCTTTTTCCTCACGTCATCATCTTTTTGCTGGGTATTCAACTCATTTTTGTAACTTTTTTGTCATTTTTTGTGTGATTTTTTTGGTCCATTTTTGGTCCATTTTTTATCACATTTTGTCAGATTTTTGTCATTTTTTTGTCATTTTTTTTTGTCATTTTTTCATCAATTCTTTGTCATTTTTTTGTCACATTTTGTCACATTTTTGTCAATTTCTTGTGACATTTTTGTGACATTTTCATCATTGTTTTCGTCTCAGTTTTGTCGCTATTTTCACACCTTTTTTCTGGAAGCTTTTGGACTGGGGTAAAGCCAAACTGGAGGAAATGTGCTCGGTTCAGGTGGGAGTTAAGGGGTTAAGAACCTCTGACCCTTTCCGACACGCCCCC
Organism: Gobius niger; assembly: GCF_951799975.1. Lineage (NCBI taxonomy): Eukaryota > Metazoa > Chordata > Actinopteri > Gobiiformes > Gobiidae > Gobius > Gobius niger. The sequence continues at coordinate 40,906,025 of NC_136852.1, read as the reverse complement.
TCCACACGCTGTCTGTGGCATCAGTGGGGAGGGGGTTCTGCTGAGGAGCAGTGGTTGGTTACTCGGCTGGTGACGAAAGCTCGGAGGCGTCTCCAGGAGGTGGGGGCGTTCCTAGGAGGACTCAGGCAAACCTATCCCTAAAATGGCCGCCATCAGAGTTTTTACAGATTACTCACAAATACGTGAATGTGCCAAGGCAACACTTCAGGCATGTTTTTAATGAGGGAATGACATAATAACATGATGGAAAGCTTGAAAAAGTCGATTTTGCATAATACCCCCCATTTAAAGGAACAGGGCACCGTTTTCCATACTGAGATATGTTTTTACCTGAGCTTAGGAGAGTTGATGCGTAACTGTCTGGTCTTTGTGCTTGCCCTCAGTCATGCAAAACAACCAAAGATGTTGTTAGCATTTAGCCTCTCCTCCGCTCCCCCAAACAGGGTGAAGTTAGAAGCAACCAAGCTCTTCCATGTTTCCCCTGTGTACATACGGTTACGTGAGAAGTTACACGATCCAAGTGTAGTCACACAAAATTAAACATGTCGATTTTCTAAGCTGATAAAAAGGGGAACTATATTGTGAGGCGTAATAACACCTTAGGTCTAATTTCACCCCCGTTGGCCCCATAGAGGAGAGGAGGAGAGGCTAAATGCTAACAACATCTTTGGTCTTTGTGCGTGACTGAGCGCACGCACAAAGACCAGACAGTTACGCATCAACTCATCTAAGCTCAGGTAAGAACATATCTCAGAATGGAAAAACGGTGGCCTGTTCCTTTAAATTGTCCCTGGAGGCGGAGTCTCTCCCAGAGTTTTGGGCCTCGGGGGGAGACAGGTCCGGCTCTTCCTCGTGAATTTTTGCTCGTCTCTCACTCGACTCTTCGTCTCTGCTCCTCATCACGTTTGTGTCTTGGCCGTGGCGGAGAGTAAAACCCGGAGCACCTCGGAGCTGCAGTGTCCGCTGTCCACCTGCAGGAGGAGACACTGAGACACAATTTAATAGTTTAACAATTTAGATATAAACAAATCCTTGTGTACTCCTCTCCTACTTGAGTTGAAAGTTGAACTGTTTGTTGTTTGGTACCTGAAGCGTCCCGCCGAGGCAGGCGTCCAGCCGCCGGATACTCGTCTCTGATTGGTCAAAGACCTCCTGCTTCACGGCGTCTGTGACGTTTGAGTCCGAGGAAACATCGACCAAGAGCTGCAGCACCGCCTTCAGGAACCGCTCGGCCCGGCCCCGGTCCACCCTGGAACAAGGCCAGAACATGGTCTAAACTAGAACTAAACAAGACCAGAACCAGGGCTAAACTAGAACTAAACAAGACCAGAACCAGGGCTAAACTAGAACTAAACAAGACCAGAACCAAGGCTGAACCAGGGCTAAACCAGGACTAAACAAGACCTGAACCAGGGATAAACTAGAACTAAACAAGGCCAGAACCTGGTCTAAACTAGAACTAAACAAGACCAGAACCATGGCTGAACCAGGGCTAAACAAGACCAGAACCAGGGCTAAACTAGAACTAAACAAGACCAGAACCAGGGCTAAACTAGAACTAAACAAGACCAGAACCAGGGCTAAACTAGAACTAAACAAGACCAGAACCAGGGCTAAACTAGAACTAAACAAGACCAGAACCAGGGCTAAACTAGAACTAAACAAGACCTGAACCAGGGCTAAACCAGGACTAAACAAGACCTGAACCAGGGCTGAACCAGGGATAAACTAGAACTAAACAAGACCAGAACCAGGGATAAACTGGGCTAAACCAGGACTAAACAAGACCTGAACCAGGGCTGAACCAGGGATAAACTAGAACTAAACAAGACCATAACCATGGCTGAACCAGGACTAAACTAGAGCTAAACCAGGACTAAACAAGACCAGAACCAGGGCTGAACCAGGGATAAACTAGAACTAAACAAGACCAGAACCAGGGCTAAACTGGGCTAAACCAGGACTAAACAAGACCTGAACCAGGGCTGAACCAGGGATAAACTAGAACTAAACAAGACCAGAACCATGGCTGAACCAGGACTAAACTAGAGCTAAACCAGGACTAAACAAGACCAGAACCAGGGCTAAACCAGGACTAAACAAGACCAGAACCAGGAATGAACCAGGATTAAACAAGACCAGAACCAGGGTTAAACCAGGGCTAAACCAGGGTAAAATAAAACAAGACCAGAACCAGGGCTAAACCAGGACTAAATAAGACCAGAACCAAGGCTGAACCAGGGCTAAACAAGATGAGAACCAGAGCTAAACCGGGACTAAACTAAAGCTAAACCAGGATTAAACAAGACCAGAACCAGGGCTAAGCCAGATCAGAACCAGGGCGGCGCTCAGGTTCAGGACGTTACTCACCGAGGCCAGGCGGAGCTCAGGGTCCGGTTCAGGGTGTGAAGCGTCTGGATGCGGCTCGTCTCGTCCGGAGGGTCACTGACCTCCAGGAACCCGATCATCACTCTCTCCAGACGCTTCATGTGTCTGCAGACCGCAATGCCGCACCTAGACAGCAGAGGGCAGAGTCTAAGGACGTTTCCATGGTAATCTGGCGGCCATGTTGTGATTGTACATTGTCCTTAACTGCATCTAAAAGTGGAGAGATAGCTCCTTTCTCCTTAACCCTCGAGGTCGACCTTCAGTAACCTTTCTCTGTCAGGAACAGGAGCTTCAGCCGCTCCTTCTGCGTCAGGACAATCTGAACCTTTCTAACCCAGCGGAGGAACAACCATTGTACTGCCTTTTTGTTTT